>NC_081415.1:552765434-552990434 GCF_030272615.1 Cryptomeria japonica
ACTGCAATTAACTAATAAAACTATCTACCAACATAAAGTTTGGTTTAATGGTATTAAGCTCTGTGTTTTGGTTAAGTTTATTTTGTTTGAATTTATTGGACAACTGATTCACAACACCCCCTCTCAGTTGTCTCTGGGACCTAACAATTGGTATCAGAGCCTAGTCCTTTTTGCAGAAGTTTAACAACTTGAGGAGATCCAATGTCTACTAACTATTTCAGGAAGGATAGTCCAAAGCTTGATGGAACTAACTATGGCATATGGAAGATTAGGATGGAGACACATTTGAACTACATTGGTAAGGACATCTAGGATGTTACAAAAAATGGATATACTGCTCCTACTCAAGGTCAACCCAATCCACCAACCTTGGCTAAAGATGAAGAAAATGATTGCAAAGCAAGAGAAGCACTTTTGAGCGCATTGTCAGATCAACAAATCATGGGATTATTAGACAGATCCACTACAAAAGATATTTGGGACAAGATGGAAACATTGAATGAAGGTGATACCATAGTCAAAATTGCAAAACTTGAATGCTTCCAAGTTAGGTATGACAATCTGAAAATGGAAGAAGATGAAAGGATTTATGCTTTTATGGAAAGAGTAAATGAAATTGTTTTAGGTATACAATGTTGTGAAGGAACCTTAAGTGAAGATGAGATTGTTTCTAAAGTTTTAAGATATTTTCCACTGACATATAAAATGAAAGTTACTGCTATAAATGAATTGAGAACAATGCCTAATGCATCAGTATCTAGAGATAATTTGGTTGGAAAACTACCAACTTTTGAACTTGAGGAATTTGGTCTTGTTGCAACTCTTAAGACAGATTTAGCTTTTAAGGCATCATCATCATCATCTGCAGCATCATCTTCATCATTTGACAAATCTGATTGGAAAGCCTTCTATGCAAGAGAACTTGAAGAAATCAGGAAAGGAGAATGAAGAACTGGAAGAGCTTGAAGCACCTTTTGCAAGGAAAATGCCTAAAGGTCCAGTTGGAAGTAAGTATGAAGGTAAAGCACCATTTAAATGTTTTAACTACAATAAGATTGGTCATATGGCTTCTAGGTGTCCTGATAGACATACAATATTAAGAGAAGAAGCTAAAAGAACATATAAGCCTAACCCTGATTATCATAGACACAAATTCAAGAAGATCGGAGACAAATCTTGTTATTATGCTGATGAAGGAGTTAATGATGATTCTGATGAGGATCCGGCAGCCAATGGATGGGATTTTGTTGCTATAATAGAAGATCAACTGACACCTACCATTCAAACGGTAGAGTTTGCCCTGACAGCAAAAATTGAAGATAAGGATGAATGGATCATTTATTCTCGATGTTCACATCACATGACTAGTGATAAGAGAAAATTCTTATCTTTTCAGGAATACAATGGAGGTCTAGTAAGATTTGGAGATGCTAAAGCGTGTTTGATCAAAGGAAAAGGCACTATGTCTTTTGATGGTAAACACAATACTGATAATGTCTACTATGTTGAAGGTTTGAAGAATAATCTTTTGAGTGTTGGTCAATTAGTTGAGAAAGGATTTCAATTACAATTCAAGAATAGTAAATGCAAAATCTTAAACAGAACTGGTTTGGAAATTGCAACTGGTAATCAGACTAGAGGTAATATCTTTCATTTGAATAAAAATGAGAAGACATGTTTGATTGCACATATTGATGAAAGTTGGTTATGGCATAAGAGACTTTGTCATGCAAATTTTGATTGCATTATGAAAATCAGTACAATTAAGGTAGTAAGAGATTTACCTATGATTGTTAAACCTCACAATCTGGTATGTAAGGAATGTTAATTTGGAAAGCAAGTTAGAGCATCTTTCAAAAGTATTCTAGAGAAATCTAACAATGGTCTTGATTTAATTCATACTGATTTATATGGTCTTTCAAGAACTAGAAGTGTACAAGGAGATAGATATTTTATGCTAATCATTGATGACTATTCTAGAATGTGTTGGGTTACTTTTCTCAGGGAAAAATCTGAAGCATTTAGAAAATTCAAACTATTCAAGGTGATGGTAGAAAATGAAACCGGTAAGAAAATCAAATGTTTGAGATTAGATCAAGGAAGTGAATTCACATCTAATGAATTTAATATATTTTGTGAAGTGAATGCGATCAAAAGATAGTTACCAGTACCTCGGACACTACAACACAATGGAGTTGTGGAAGGGAAGAATAGAATAGTCTTGGATGCAGCCAGAAGCATGTTATCTAAAGTAAATCTACCTCATGTATATTGGAGAGAAGCAGTCAATACAACGGTTTACACATTTAACAGAGTTCACATTAGAGGTGAAACCAGTAAGACCCCTCATGAACTATAGTTTGGTAATACTCCTACTTGTAAATATTTTAGAATATTTGGAAGTAAATGCTATATCAAAAGAGATGAGTATATTGGAAAATTTGATCCTAGAAGTGATGAAGGAATATTTCTTGGTTTTTCATCTAAGAGAAAGGCATATAGATGTTCTAACAAGAGATTGCCAAAAATTGTTGAAAGTGCAAATGTGAATATTGATGAACAATTTAGAGGTAATTCAAGGTCAAATGACTCTGAACCGGCAATAGAGATAATCACAAATGAACCTACATTAAGTACACCGGTACAAAATGTTGATCCAGTCACATCGACATCATCTGAAAATTCGACAATGACTGAAGAAAGGAAACAAGTGAATACACCCAGGTATATAAGATTGAATCACTCTGAAAGTTAGAGAATTGAAAATAAAGATCAAGGAGTTATGACTAGAGGAAGATTGGCAAATGAAGAGGTATGTCTTATTTCTCAAATTGAACCTACAACTGTTAGTGAGGCATGTGAAGATAAATATTGGATTAAAGCTATGGAGGATGAATTGGAACAAATTGAAAGGAATAACACTTGGTCATTAGTTCCCTGACCTAAAAACAAAAATGTAATTGGAACTAAATTTGTTTTTAGAAATAAACTTAATGAAGATGGTAAAGTAATTAGAAATAAAGCAAGACTAGTGTGTAAGGGATATTCTCAAAAAGAAGGAATTGATTACAATGAAACCTTTGCACCAGTACCTAGAATTGAGGCAGTCGGACTTTTATTGGCCTTTGCAACACACACGAATTATAAAGTATATCAAATGGATGTTAAATGTGCATTTCTAAATGGAGATCTTGAAGAAGAAGTTTACATTGAACAACCTGATGGATTTTCTTTGACAGATCACAAAGATATGGTTTGCAGGTTAACGAAAGCTTTATATGGATTGAAGTAAGCTCCTAGAGCTTGGTATGCTAGATTGGACAAATACCTTTTGAAGCTTGGTTACACCAAAGGTAATGAAGACAAAAATCTATACTATAAAGTGACTAATGATGACATCTTGGTTATTGAAGTTTTTGTTGATGATATAATCTTTGGAGGAGAAGATGGATGATGTAAAGACTTTTCTAATAAGATGTAGCAAGAATTTGAAATGTCTATGATTGGAGAGATAAAATTCTTTTTAGGATTGCAGATTTCATAGACTGATAAAGGTATATTCTTATGTCAATCTAAGTACTTGAAAGAGTTACTGAAGAAATATGGCATGGAAAAATGTAAACTGGTAGGCACACCTATGACTACAACTAACAAATTATCTTTGAACGATGAATCAACACCTGTTAATCTAACAAGATACAAATCCATGATAGGAGGTTTACTGTATTTAACACAAACAAGACTTGATATTATGAATGCAGTATGTATTGTTTCAAGAATTCAGAGTAATCCTATAGAAAATATTGAATTGGCAGTAAAAAGGATTTTCTAATATCTACAAGGCACTAAAAATCTTGGTTAATGGTATCCTAGAGATGAAAATTGATCTATGTGCATACATAGATGCTAATTGGTTAGGAGAACATAGATGACAAAAAAAGAACCACTGATGCAACATTTTTTCTTGGTAGCAGACTAATTTCATGGTTGAGCAAGAAAGAGAGTTGTACAAGTCTATCAACAACATAATTAGAATATGTTGCAGCAACAACTAATTATACACAAGTATTATGGATCAAACAAATATTGAAGGACATAAAGGTAAATTGTAAGGAACCTATAATCATTTACTGTGATAATATGGCAGCAACTGATATATCTAAGAATCTGGTACTTCACTCTAAAACAAAACATGTTTCTATCAAATTAAATTTTTTAAAAGAGAATGTTGAAACAAAAGAAGTGAAATTGGTTTATGGGAATACTAAAGAGAAGATTGTAGATATTTTCACTAAGCCTTTTCCTTAGGAGACTTTTCAATATCTTAGAGGGCAGCTTGGGGTTATACCCCACCGGTAGAGACTTGGACAGTTGATGTTTGTCATCAACCGACAAAATTAACAAAGAAATGTTTTATTCCGGTTTTGATGAGGAGAACTACTTCTCAGGGGGAGTAGTTGGATAAATTGATATTTTGTAATGAGTTGGTATTTTGTATCTGGTTTTTGTATTGCTTTGGCATTTGATGTTAAAGGGGGAGAGATATTATCAAAAAACATATTTGGGGGAGAGATTATTCCTAGGAGACAAATATTATGTATTTTAAATTTTTGGTTAATGATCTCTTTGGGAGATTGTTCATTTTTGGTTTTTGGCATTCCTATTTTGGCACTTTGATGGTTTTTCCATCTTGTGTTGCCATCAATGCCAAAGGGGGAGATTGTTATATTTTGGATGTGTGGCATTGGTTTTGTCATTGATGTCAATACTTGTTATCACTTATCAAAACTTATCAACACTTGGAGATTCTTGGTTATGTTCACCAACATGTTTAGTGGCTTATGCACAATCACCGACATCTTGTTCATCGGCGGGATTATATTATTCACCGGCACTGAGGATGATCTGTTATCATGTGGAAATTACTTGGTTATGTCAAAGACATTATTTGATCACTTGGTTTTGGCAATTTGATTATTGGTTTATTCAGGTTTGCATATTTGTTGTTACCGGTAAAATAGGTCTAGGTTATTCACCGGGAAGCATATCTATTCAAGATCAGCAAGACATGTTATGGAGATGATTTATTATTGTTGTGAATGCATTGAGCCAACATGATGCATTGGATATTGATTTACTTGTAATTGATTTTATTGTAATCTCTTTAGTGAGCTGACCTACACATTTGGTCTTAGGTTAGGGTATATATGTAAGATCTTATTTGTAAGATCAAGATATGAAATGCAAATGGGAATATAAGAAGTGCGAATAAGGTATATGCAAAGATAAGAAGAGAAATACACACAGACATCATTTGAAGATTGAAGGAAGGTATTGAGAAGATTAATAGAGCTTAACCGATACTAAATCCAACATAAGAAGATGTTATTTTGAGCAGTACATTATCATTGGATTTAATCATCCAATTGTAGCCAGTGTGACTCCCATCTTGTAATTGAGACAGTGAGCTCTAGGTAGTTGGCCTTTTTGCATGTGCAAACTCCATATTATACACACATACTATCTACAGTAGTATGATCTGATTGTGGGTAAGGCTTCCCACTATGGTTTTTTCCTTTACAAGGTTTCCACGTACAAATAACTGTGTTATGTGTTATTTGTGTTTCTATTTCATGCATTAATCTTTACTAGTACTGCAATTAACTGATAAAACTATCTACCGGCATAAAGTTTGGTTTACCGGCATTAAGCACTAAGTTTTGGTTAAGTTAATTTTGTTTGAATTTATTGGACAACTGATTCACCCCCCTCTCACTTGTCTCCGAGACCTAACATTTGTCACTAATGGTTGTAGTTGCTTTGTGTAATGGATGTCCACTTTCTTGGTGTCTAATGTCTACACTCAATATGATGTATGGAAGTATAATGATGATATCATATTACTTTAGATGAGGATTATATGCATTGAAATGAAGATCAAAAGCGTTAAGATGAGGATTAGAAGCATGAAAATAAAATGGATGTGTTTGAATTTGATCTTGTGTACGCTATAGGATGATGGTTAATCTCTTGGTTGTTCCTAAGTAATAAAATGATACTTTTGAGATAGTTTGGTCCATAGAAGTTTCATTGAGCAAGTTGTTGTAGGAACATGTATGTTGATGACAATTTGGAAGAATGCTCCACATTACTTCAAATTTGATGATTTGGTCTTGCATATTTGAACATAATGTGTATGTTCTATGGGAATTGCACTCCTATCTTTTCAAGTCTTTGGTGTTGCAATTAATATGGTTGGTGATTGTAGTTTGTTGGCAATTTGGCTAGATATCAAGATTGGTCCAAAAAATACTCCACATTTCTCTGCATTAATTTTTCAAGTGGTGCAAGTTGAAGGACATGTTTATAATGTTCTTGTTGTGCCTTAGTTCAAGTTTTTATTGCTATTGTCTTCTAGCCCTCCAAAATGAAGTGTTCTACATTAGTTGTATTATGTTAGTACATTTTTTATTTGGCAGTGGGAAATAAATATTTGAGAATATTTTTTCGATGTTCAAGGATTGTCCCTGCATTATCTGCATGATGCTAGATGATCTATTTGTTGTAGCATTGTAATTGGTATTTATATTTTAAGGTCATTGTTATGGTTTGGCCAACAAAGATTTTTTTCTTGCTTGTGGTGTGTCCTTGGGCATTTTTTCTTGCATTGGAGGTTGTGTTATGTTGTATTTGGGTCATACTTTGGCATCTAGGGATATGTATTAAGTTTATTCATCTGGAAGATATGTTTTGGGTCTAATTAGTTATGTGCTACATGTTTTATCAAAATGTTACTTTGATGCCATCTTTGGAGGATGTATGCTAGTGTGTTTTTTTTGGGGGGGGCACTTAGAAAGATGTGATGATTCTTTAAGTGCTCTCTATCTCTTAGATTCAATTTCTTTTGCCACAATTGTGTTTGCTGGCTGCTTTGATAGGACTTATGCTTGTCCTTTACTCTAGAGCTAACCTAATTAATTTTTCAAAATGAAGAGGATGGTATATATAAAGGATAAAGCTAACATGGATTGATGTATAGGTTGTGTAGATTGACATGAGTGTGTGGACTAGAGTATGTGTATGTGCTTATGGGATGATATCAATTGAAGCATATGTGATGCAAAGATGAGGTAGTGTGTGGTGATTTTTTTGAAATTAATCACTTGTGATAGATATTCAAGGGTAGCTTCATACTTGGGATCATTCAAGGCAATGTTGGTGAAGGCCTATTCTTCTTGATTTATATATTCATATACCTTACTCAAAGATAGTCTCCCCAGAAAATCATTTGTACATTCCCTTGAGGTAGTGAGTATCAACTTTCAAGTCCTTTGTATCTTAGCTTGCAATTCCCTTGTATTGTGTCCTGACGCAGTGAGTCTCAACTTGCAAGTCCCTTGTATCTCTCCTTGGGGTAGTGCACCTCAAACTACAAGTCCATTCGAGAGAAGTGAGCTTCCTTGGTAGTGATCTTAAAGCTAATATTGTAATTTTGTTCATCGATAACTTTAAGAAACCACCCCCAGGCAAAAGTGTAAAATCTTGGTGAATCAAACATTATTTTTGGGGGGAAATTTTCATATTGATGTCGAAATTGTTTTTCAAAATAAGGAAAAAAATTATTTTGTATTGGCAATTTTTTCTAGGGTACGAAAAATTCCATAAATTTCTGGCGAATAGTACCTTGCTCTATGGGGAAAATATATATTGTAGGAGGCGAATATTTTTCATTTAAATGAACAAATATATAATTGTATGGGCGAAAATTTTTACTCTGAAGGAAAAATTATTTATCCACCGCTCAAAAATTATTTAATTTGTTTGGCTCATATTTTGTTATTTATGGAAAAATATATATTTTATTGGCGATTTCATGAATTCATTGCTATTAATAGACAAGGTACATCACATCACATTGATTCTAGAATCTCTGTGATGTATCGATAATCCCGGCCTAGTTGACACGTGAAGGGTGACACATACCTAAAATCCATCAATGATTTTAAACCACTAGATGATCGTAGATCAATGGCTGAAGTTTTATTTCGGCCCAATTTTCAAAAGAGAACATAGTTCACCAGAAAGTGCCTGGAATGGAATTGGATTCAATAGACATGTATCAAATGTCATGATCGATAATGTTGGTCATTTAATATATGTCTAGTTACTAATTGCAATCCACTCTGTCTCCATGACTTCCAATGTGGTACTTGCCAACTTGGTACTGGTTTATAGTTATTTCCAATTTTGCACACTAGTGCATTTGTGGGAAAGATTTTCAGAGATATACGAAAGATTTAAAGGAATTAATACGGTTAGAAAAGTAATTATTACAATCAAGAGATTCAACTATTTATATACGATCTATGCTTCTTTCATCTTTAATTAGCCTTTGCAATTTGGTAGATAAATCATCGGAGCTCACAGTATTTAAATTCTGCCTCTGGTTTATGTCTAAAGATGCGGGTTGTTTAATTTGGTAATCTGATTTCTCAAGATGGACACTCCTATCTGCTTGAGAAGCATTTCTGTGGAGGACTAGAGGGCCTTTTTGGGCTGCATTAAAGACCCAACCCTCGAATCAGTCTGTATGGAGGTTGGGATGTTCACCATTGACACTGTGAGGATGTTGTTGGGCAGAGACTTTTTGTGTAATGAAAATAGATACTATGTTAACACAAACATTACATCCCGGTTCTTGGCATCTCTTCTGGACCTCAGAGGACACAAGGTGGATATGTTGATGTTGTTAAGTAAGGTGTTTAGAAGACTTCCTTGGAGACAATATTACTATGGTCGTCCTTGTAGAAGTAGGGGTGGGGATCCCTTGGGTGAGTGAATTAACCGAGCTTCTCCTCCCTGACCAAATAGTGCTAGTGGCTAGGCAACTGTTTCTTTTGAACCCGAATGTGGAGCAGTTGACACGTCATAGGAAATGGACGCGGATTGGCAAGGACTTTCTCCAAAAATGGTTGATCCTGGATGACTTTCCAAACTATAGTTGGCTTGAAGAATTCTCTCAACTTATAATGTCTGAAGAATTCTACATGGAGGGAGGGCCAGATTGTTAGGGTAAACCATCCACTACTTGTGCCCTAGCCCCAACCCCCTAGTAGTAGTTTTTTTGGCTATGTCCTCATAACCTAACAGGCTCAATGGCTCACTCATTTTGGCTTTAAAGTTTTTCAGGGACTCAAGTCTCAGCCATGCAAAAATTATAAATTTCTGAAACATAAATATTAATGATAATTTTGCAAATTCCAGTTCGTTTTAGTTTGCCTCTTATGGATATAAAACTGCTTTCTATTTTATTTTATTAATGATAGTTTTGCAAATGCTTTTGTCTATGAGCTACGTTATTTCAAAATTTTATTAAACAATGGAAATAAATTTAATATTTTGATATTTTTTATGTAATGCTTCTTCCTCTATATTTAATATAAAAAAAATCCAGTTATTTCCATTAATTATTTGTACATTGTTATGGTTGATTATAATCTTATAAATATAAAAAAAAAGATGATTATCTCGTGAAAAAAATGTGGATTCATTTAGTCCAACTTACTTGTTGTTTAAGTTTTGAACTAGTGCATGCATGGGTTGGTACATGCTATGATTTATATTTACAATTTTGTAATTATGAAGAAATTTGAGACATTTATGAATGGTCGATGGGATCATTTTCATGGAAGAGAACCAAGGATGTCCCAACTTCACACAAAATTGATTTGATGTAGGAATGAAAGCAAAAATGACATCTAAGAACTTAGTACCAACCTTAAAGAGAAGAATAATAGAACCTATAGTAGGACAAGAGAAACCATCAAAGATCTTAACCACTAAATCAAGTTTATCATATGTTACTTCATGCAATTGTTAACTATAAAGATATTCTTAAGTTATTACATTCACCATACATGTTGGATCAATCATCAATGAGAACCCCTTGTGAGAGTATGTCTTTGATCTTTGTAGTGATGTATAGACTTATAGTGGGCCATCATGTGTTTCAATAGTCACACTAGGATCAATGGTAATGCATATTGCATAGGTCCTTAGGAGGTGTAGGTTTATCAATAAGATTCACCACATTATTAGACTCAAGGCCAAGGTCATTAGAAGAAAATTCAAGATTCTTAGACTCAATTAGAGAATAAGATTAGACTCAATTAGATCAATGGCTTAGGGTGGATTTTGGCCCGAATGTGGGAAGTAAACACATTTGTGAGAACATCACCTAGAATTTAATGTTTTACATTTAATTAACTGTAATTAAGTCTATAAAGCTCTATCTCGGGCGAAATTTGAAAAGGATTAAGAAGACTTCAAAAAACAGGCCGAAAAAGTGACTCAAGTCTGGTGACGTGTTCGAAAAATGGTAAAAGTTGACATATTTTTTAATGTCAACTTATATTCATAATTATAGTGTATTTTTGTAATTGTTTATAAAACATAATGATTAAAATAAGGGTAAGAAACACTTTTTCATATAGGCTATAAACTTTGTTGTAAATACAATCATATAATTTTTTTTAGTCTTTATTTGTTTATTAAATTAATTTAACTAAATTAAATTAAAATTTATATTACACTAAATTTATGTTGAACTTATATATATATTTTTAAACTATTTTTTAAAATTATATATCGTAAACATATTTCTAACGAAATTTGTTAAACTTTAAATTTATATTTTAGATTTAATAGTGAATGTTTTCTTTTTTATATAAAACTTTTACCTTTCAAATTCTATATCAAAATTTATATTTTTATTTAGTTATTTTTTTAATTCTAAGTTTCATGTTCTATACTATTTTTGTATTTCATATTTTTACAAATAATATTAACATTATATTTAAGAGTTATCTCAAACTATTGCACATCTTTAAATGTCTCTTATTATGGGACCGACGACAACTGACAACATATACCATCATCCATTGAATGAGCACAGATCAATGACTTAAGGTGGATTTCGGTCTGAATGTGGGAAGTAAACACATTTGTGAGAAACTCTCCAGGAATTGAACGTTTTATATTTAATTAAATATAATTAAGTCTATAAAGCTCTATTTTGGGCAGAAGTTGAAAATGATTAAACAAACTTAAAAAAATAGTCTGGAAAAGTGACTCAAGTGTGGTGACATGCCCAAAAAATGGCAAAAGTCATGGGACCCATGACAACTAACAATAGATAACATTGTCCATTGGATGAGCACAGATCAACGAATTAGGGGGGATTTCGAACCAAATGTGGGAAGTAAACAGATTTGTGAGAACTTCGCCCAGAATTGAACATTTTACATTTGATCAAATATAATTAAGCCTATAAAGCTCTATTTTAGGCGAAAGTTGAAGGATTAAAAAGAATTAACAAATAGTCCAGAAAAGTGACTCAAGTTTGGTGACGTGCCTGAAAAATGGCAAAAGTCATGGGACCCATGAAAATTGACAACAAATACCATTGTCCGTTGGATGAGCACAGATCAACGACTCAGGGTGGATTTTGGTCCGAATGTGGGAAGTGAACATATTTGTGAGAACTTTGCCCAAAATTAAAAATTGAACATTTAATTAAATATAAAAGTCGATAAAGCTCTATTTCGGGCAGATTTTTAAGGATTAAAAAGACTTAAAAAATAATCCAGAAAAGTGACTCGAGTGTGGTGACGTGCCCAAAAAATGGCAAAAGTCATGGGACCCATGACAACTGACAAACATATACCATTGTCCATTAGATGAGCTTATATCAATGACTAAAGATGGATTTCGGACCGAATGTGGGAAGTGAACACATTTGTGAGAACTTCGCCCCGAATTGAACATTTTACATTTAATGTGCTCATAATTTAGACTAAAGTAATGAATGTTTTTTCCTTCAACAATGAATTGATATTAATAATAATTAATAAAATTACAACAAGATTCTAGATATTTTGCCCTTTAGGTATTACTTTTGTACTTTTCAGTGTTTTAAAAATGACTCATAAATCACAAACGTATTTCATGTCATAGACAAACCAGTAAATTGAGGGAGATTCAGAAATGGCTACTAGATTGAGGAATGCAAATTGAAACAGAGATTGTTTGTGCCAATATAGTGAAATATAAATTTTGGGTAAAATCTAGAATACCTACATCCCGCCTTTTTTACTTTTTTTAATCTCGTGGTTCAATTTGAGGGTTAGCATTTTCAGGCTTGTATTTAGAATTATTTAGAATTATTAATAATAACAGCGATGGGGAAAATGGGAAGCAGTAGTTCAACAGGAAGCCAAGTGAAAAAAAAATGTACCTAACCAAACTAGTTAAAACACCAGGTTTCATTGATAAATACCATGATATTTATGACCCTTTTATCCATGGTGAAAAGCGTATCATAAATATTAGATATGCATTATCTAATAAGGCGGCAGATCCAAGTAGGGCAAAATATACTATTTTCAACACAATGTTAAAACAAAGAACAAATAAAATCGCATCGTGGGATGATGGATTGGGAAGCATGGTGTTACCTAAAGTATTCCCTTTCCTTGATTTTTTCAAGGTCTGGGCCAAAAATTATGATGAAGATAAAAAAGCAATTGTCAATAAAAATACAAAAGAGAAAATTCTATCCATAAACGTGGGAGAATTTACTCATTTGTTGAACCTAGGGTTTGAAGCATGAAACTCAAATGTCCACATTGACCTAGGAAAGATGGCAGAGAATCATGAGTGTCTCGATCAAGGTCATAGAGATTCATTTATCAAAGCTCTAATAATGCATGGTACTCCATTGGATTAGAATCATAAGCCTCCTTATGATTCTAATATTTTTGTTCCATGGGTTCAAGATACTATTTCCTTGCTGACATTTTGCTTGGGATTAGAAAATGATAGGGAAGTGGGTGCTAGCCTTCTGGAAATGATTTTTAATATCCATTATGTAACTTAGCCAGTAAGATATAATTTTTCTCTAGCACATTATTCAATCCATTCAAAACAATTACTAATGATAAAAAAGGTTCCCTGTAAGACATTTAGGTTTGCATCCTACTTGTGCTATCTCCTTCTATCAATTATCATGCAATATTCGAGACCAACAATCTTAACATTGTGAATTATAAGATTGATGAGAAGACTCAAAATAGAACAAAGTGTCCAATATATGAATGGACACCAAAGATAAGGATGCATGATAACAGAAAGAACTACAACCATTTTGTAGACTTCTTTTTGGCACCAATGTATAATGAAATTAGAAGCACTCCAATGCCTAGATTGCATGTGTCTTGTAGAGATTGCATTCAAGTCAGAAGTCAAATAAAATTAGTTGACTCATTCTTCATGGAAGAATACACTATGTTAAGGTTTTACAGATTAGCAATAAAACCATACAGACTTCCAATACATGTGATAGAGAGGGTATTTGCATTGGAATATGTACAACAGTTGGAGAGAACATATAGGCACTTCCATGGTCAGAAAAAGAAGAGCATATTTCCTTCCTTGCCTTTCTCATGTGGAGGGTTCAAATTTGAGAGAAAAGCATTCAATGCAGCACAATTTTTTGACAGATTTTAGCTTTGGTGATGAGGGTCTCTGGTAGTATGATCCAATTGGTCTAGTTCAAGAAAGGCTTAATTAAAATGGGAACTCTTTAGCGTTATGTTAGCATGAAAATAAACCATTGCTAGAAAATCTTTGAAACATGGACTCCTGAGATGAGGTAAAAAAACAGAGAGAAAATTGTCGCTGACTATAATATTTCAATAGAAGAAATATCATTGCAAATTATGGCATTGCACACACAGAGGAAAAAAGAGGAGGGTTAGGGCATCTAAAATAGGAGGTCCTAAAATTTCTACCAAAAATATGTTAATCCATCTAACAATCCTATTCTGAAAATAATTCTGCAAGAATGTAAAGAAAGTTATTAGACTCAAACCAAAATAAATGATTTTTGTACTATGAGGAAGAATCTCGATGAACAAAAGACAACTGCAGAATTTGATTCCATCAACGAGGATGAAGAGTTTAGCAAATTATGGAATATGGAGCATCCCACAACAACATATGACAAGAGTGAAGATGATAATGAGTATCAGGTTGAGCCCACTCCAACAACTACTACAATCCCTAAAATATTAGGTGGACTCAATGAGTCCATGAAAGAAAAATATAGTGAAGAGGCAAACATTGTGGAAAAATGGGTTTTCAAGGTCCTAGAGGAGAAGGTATTTTGTATCTACTTGAGACACAACTTCCATCAAATTGAAAATAAAAATCTCTTGTTAAACCAATCATTGGACTTGATTCTTCATATTCATCATAGAAAGGTACTACTCATTACCCTTAGGGTCCACCTACAATTGTTTCAAGTTCAAATCCACAACCACCACCACATCATGGTATTCCCATTGGTGGGGAATCTAGGGATAGTATTCCTATTAGTGTTTGGTCAAGTGCCACTACAATTGGTGGGGTTGGCATGGGTACTACTACTAATGCTAGTTGTCTTAGTGTTGGACAAGGGCAACAAAAAATATCTCTCACAAGAGGTCACTAGAGGTATATACTCATACTATTCAGAATCCTATATCAAGTGCCACTGACACTACAAATCCATCATTTGTAGCTTCAAATTAGACCCCTCAAAAGAATATAAAAATTACATGTGAAAGTGACAGTGGGACAGGATCAGGAATGGTTGTTGGTAATCCTTGTAATGCATTAGTTAAAACCACAGGCATAGGTGGAATTGGAGCCCCTACTATCCTATTTCACTTTTCAAACATTCAATTGCTTCAAAAAGCCCAGATTTTCAATTTTGTGAAAACTATGAAAAATTTGAACACATAAAAAAATACAAATAAAGAAAAAAAGAGATCATTTCATAGGGTTGCCTTGAGTGAAGTTTTAGACGAACACCCTGCAAGGAATAGGGTATTTCCAACATATGACCCACACAAAGATATGATGGATTTCATGGTTGTCATGCCCCTAACTAAAGATAAAAATCCACCACATAGTCAGATAGATCTCTCTGAATTTCAAGTTAGCACCATCGAAATGGATTTTTCCAAAGTACATAATGTGGACAAAATTAGTGTGTCAAAAATCCTATATCAAGTGCCACTGACACTACAAATCCATCATTTGTAGCTTCAAATTAGACCCCTCAAAAGAATATAAAAATTACATGTGAAAGTGACAGTGGGACAGGATCAAGAATGGTTGTTGGTAATCCTTGTAATGCATTAGTTAAAACCACAGGCATAGGTGGAATTGGAGCCCCTACTATCCTATTTCACTTTTCAAACATTCAATTGCTTCAACAAGCCCAGATTTTCAATTTTGTGAAAACTATGAAAAATTTGAACACATAAAAAATACAAATAAAGAAAAAAAGAGATCATTTCATAGGGTTGCCTTGAGTGAAGTTTTAGACGAACACCCTGCAAGGAATAGGGTATTTCCAACATATGACCCACACAAAGATATGATGGAGTTCATGCTTGTCATGCCCCTAACTAAAGATAAAAATCCACCACATAGTCAGATAGATCTCTCTGAATTTCAAGTTAGCACCATCGAAATGGATTTTTCCAAAGTACATAATGTGGACAAAATTAGTGTGTCAAAAAGGACTAACAAAGTGGTCTAAACTTCACTACTAAAGGTGGAGAGAGAAAAAAATAAACTGGAGAAACAAATAGAAAAGTTGCAAGAAAACCTGGCAAATGAAAAATCAAAGAGGAAAGCAGTAGATAAAAAATGCAATGATTTACAGAAAATGATAAAAAAATTCGGTCTCTGCAGTAGAAATTGCAGAGCAGGAAAAGATGGATGTAGAGTTGAAGGACCTGAGAGAAAAACTGGCTAAAAGCAGTAAAAAATTGATGAGGAAAAAGCCAATTTAAAAAATTATACAAAAGTTATGAGTCTGCTACTGCCAAAATAAGAAAAATATAGGACATATTGAATCATGAAAAGGAAAAAGAAAAACATTTGGAAGAGGAAGTAGAGGAAGAAAGAAAAAATGAGCAGAAATGAAAGAAGACCTGCACAATGCAAATGATAAAATTAAAACTTCAGAGGATATATTTAAAGATAATATGAAAAATACAACAAAGTATATATAAGAAAACATTTTTGGGAAAATAATGCAGAGGAGTGACAAGTTGTGTGAATGGTTTGAATTGAATGAAAGTCTGAGATTAATTTATATGAAAATCAAAGGGTGCATTGAGAAGAGCATACATGTTTATTCAAAAGAAGATATGGCAAAACAAATTTTGCAAGTAGTCTACATTACCAGTGATAACTATTTGGCATCCAAGGGAATTAGGAGACATATTGATGCCACAGTTAAGACATCATCTATCCTTAAAAAATGCCAGAAACTAAGGGAAACATCATAAGTTATGGATAAATGTGGAAAAAAGATATTGAAGTTGCAAGAAAAGACAACTACTTTGATTAAACTTGGTTTGCCTGAGACCATTGACCCATCAAATAAATTCATTGGAAAAGAAGCTAACAAAAAAAAATGGAGATAAAAATGAAGTCTGATTTAGACTTGTTTCCTAAGAACACAACTCCCCAAAGCTTTGTCGAATTCGTCCAACCATTTACAACTCTGAATACGGTATTGGGTGAAACAGTGATGTCAAATCACTCTTCTAAATATGGATTGTTGACAAAGTTATAGTTGACTTTCCATAGTTTAAAGAGTATTGACCTTCCATCAGACGAAGAGTGGAGCACCCTACAAAAACTGGCACAAAAATCTTAAGAATCATAGTATGTATTACACAGTTTTCTTCTTTTACTCTTAACTTTAAGGTTTTATGTTTTTTGCTTGTTTGTAATCTGGCATCACTTGAAATAACTCTATTTTGTGAACAGGAAAAAACCAGCACTCGCTATTGCTAATTCAACCTATGAATCTATGATGCACAGTGCAAATCTTCAGCCTATAAATTTGTATTATCAAATTCTCCCAAGTTTTAACATTTATGCATTTCTCTATTTCTGATTACTAGGTTTTGGGAACTCCAATTATCTATATTTAATTTTTCATGGATTGAATTAATATTTAATTTTGAACTCTATTTTTTGAATAGAAGACATTAGACATGTAGCACTTGTTAAATTGCTAATCTAGTCTATGATGGCCATGTAAATTTGTGCTGAATTTGTGATTTTGATGTTGAGTCTTCACATGTTGCAAATCGACTTGAAGTTGTTCTTGCTCCCTTGTTTCTATCAAAGGGAATTCAGGATCATTTGCAAAGGGTTCTGAAACTTTGTATTGACTTTTGCATGGAGAATCACAGAGTGGTATATTGAACGAATTATATCATATGGTTATATTTTAAAAGAATTAATGAAAATCTAAGTTCTCAAACATGTCTAAATAAACATCTTTGTATCAATAAACACATTATGGTCTTTTATTATTCTATTTTGAATCTAGAAATAGAAAGTTGAAAAATAAAATTACAAATCAATATTAAAATCTAATTGCCAAAAAGTTGGCAGACTCATAAAATATCATCAAATTATCAACCATAATAATATGCTTTTGTAATATGAATGACGAGATATAGTAATAAGATTAATAAATACCAATCTCTTATAGTTGCCATTCATCCTCATCAAATTCAGAGCTTTCTTAATTCTTGTCTATGTTTTCTTCACTTTGAGTTTGCATACCTTCATTGAACTGCATCTCAATGCTACTAGTAGGTCCAGTACATGAGTCAATAGTCCCACTGGCACATTGGTGTGAAGTGTTTCCCAAACCTCTTCTTTCATATTTGGACCTCTAGATTTACAGTGCCCTATCGTAAGGAAAAGTGTGGACATCATAGCTAGATGTATAGAGACTAAAGAAATTTTCCAAATTTTTGTCTAGTTTATTTCTTAGCTTTAATTTTAGAACCCCAAAGCACTGAAAACTCTCTCATCTTCCACCGAACCCAATAATGGTAAGATGTAAATCAGCAAGCTTCAAATATTTTGGCATTGAATCACGTAACGTTGCATTCTCAACTATATATTTCCAAAGCCTTGTTATTGATCCCTCTTTGTAGGGGTTCTCCATTGTGCCATATTGTTCCCTAATAGTGTATGCAAAACATGATGATTTCTCTCGAAGATGAGTTTCATCCAATATTCCATTTATAGTTACTCCATTTAATTCTTTGGATATGCAAAAATGTTTTATCAAAGTCAGTAACTTACTTTGAAAATCAGCTACACTGTTGAGGCTCCAATATTAAGGAAACATAATAGACATGGCTTCGAGTAGGTTGTTAGGAGGGAATCTACTTCTAATTTTGTAGGAAAGATCAGAGGAAATTTTCTTCATAGAAGTAGTTACAAACTACACAATCCTGTCAAAATCGTCCCTTGTAACTATTGGCATATAATGAAGTCGTGACAATGTATGTTGCCATTGATGTTAGTAAGTGGTCAAGCAGGTGAACGATATGCACCGATATGAAGGTTGGAAGAGGTTATGGTCAACCGGGATGGAGTGGAATGGTGTTGGGTTTCACTAAGTGTGACTATCGATTGGTAGTGTCAGTTCAGCTCTAGGGTTTTCGATTTGGCTTGTGCAGTTCAACCGATGATGTTTTGTGATGAGTTAGTTAAGAATAAGGATAAGGATCAAGATTCCATGTTAGATATGTGCACATGAAGGATTTCTTCAAGGATTTTGCACAGGAAGATCAAATGCATTGAATGTCTACCTCGGGAATGTGCATTTTTCTTAAAGGTATGCAAAAAGTGCATGATGGGTTACTGTTTTCCAAATGCGATGAAGATTGGACAATGCAGAATGACTTGAGATCTATCTTAGATTGTTTCACACTATGTCATGTATTTAACAGTCAGGATTGGACTTCTTATAATTGTAAACCTAAAATGTTTAGGGTTTAGGGTTTATGCTACCGACCTAATTGTCATCTATAAGGTTGACGAGTTTTGTTATTGGAGTTGTTGAAAAAGTTGTGTTTGTGTCCACATGTTGGAGATTTGATACTTGCCAAACTAGAGTGAGGAATCTGTAGAGTGTGATTGCAGAAGAGAGGAACTGAAAAGGATCTGCCTTAGCAAGGAGTGTTGCTATCAAATCAGAGTTTTACTTGTTGTCTCCTAACCATTTCAACAGAAGGTAAATCCCTTGGCTGGGTAGCTTTAATAGGCTTTGTTGTAAATACTCTAACTAGGTGGCTCAAGTTCATTGAGTTATTTAAATCTTCTAGCGAGGTAACTCTTAATAGAGTTTCAACCTTTAACAGGGTATATAGCCATCCCTTAACCGGGTGATCCTTAACAGGATCGGTTACTAATAGAACCTTTATTGTAAAATCTTTAACTGGACTAGGCTCCTAATAGAACAGACTTCAAAAGAGTTCAAAAACAAGCTTGTGGGTATTCATCCCCACCGTGGTTTTTACCATTTGAGTTTCCATGTGAAAAATTTGTGTTATGGGTTGTGATATTTTCATGTAATGATTGTGTGATTATGATTAAGTTAGATACACTTACAGTGTTAAATAGTTGTGGTATTATTGATACAACTCATGCATGATTATATCAGTGAAGTAGTCATCAAGATTTGAGATCTGTTGAATGCTGTTCGATGTATTTTTGTTTAACCAGTATAGTTGTTTGAAGTACTCCTATTTAACCAGTATTGCTATGGTTAAGTGTACTGTTGAAGACAACTGATTAGCTGCATTTTGATATGACAAAGTGTTGAAGAAGTTTTTGTGTATATTGATTCACCCTCGCCCTACTCTCAGTATCAGTTAGGATCTTAGTAGTTCATAATTATTCATCAATTGGTATCAGAGCACATCTAGGTCCTCGGTGATATAAGCTTAATCGCTTGAGGCAAAAGATCCTATTTTAATGATGAAGAGGGAAGGTCCTAAGTTCAACAGGGACAAATCTACAATATGGAAGGACAAGACAAAGATATATATCAGGAGTTTGGGTGCACAATACTAGAGCTATGTTGAGAATGCTTATGTAATCCCCACTGGCACTCTAACCGATCATCAGAAAAGAGAGATACAAGAAAATGGTCAAGTCATGGAAGCCCTTATTAGCAGCTTGTTCGATGTAGAGTTCATTGATGTACAAGATAAGGACAATCCAAAAGAAGTATGGGACAAACTGGAATCCATTTATGGCGGTGATGAACATGTCAAGCAGGCTAAGGAAGAAAGCCTTAGAGGAAATTTTGAAGATATGAGGATGGTTGAAGGAGAGACCATTCAATAGTATGACATAAGAATCAAGACAGTGGTTGGAGAGATCAAGAGCACTGGTGGAACAATTGATGATGCCACTGTTGTCAGTAAAGTTTTGAGATCACTTTTACCAATCTATGCAATTAGGGTTGCCGCTCTTCACGAGCTAAGGCCTATCGACAAAACCAAGGTATCTTTAGACTCTATTACTGCAAAGTTGACTGCATATGAATTGAATAGCTATGATGGTAGTGTTTAGAAGACCGAGCCAACCTTTAGAGAGTTTGTTTCCTCTGCACTGACCAAGAAAGGAAAAGAGGTCAATACCAGTTATGAATCCAGGCCAAGAAGAGATATGGATAATGAGGAGATTCTGATGGAGTTTGAATCTCTTCTTGCCAAGAGACTCCCAAAAGGCACTGGAAAATATAGAGGTAAGCTTCCTTTGAAGTATTTTTCCTGCAATAAGATAGGACATATAGTTGTTAACTGTCCTAACAATGACAATAAGGATAAACCAGAGAGGATTAGGAAGTATAAAGGAGTAGGTAGGAGAAATTGTCTTGTTGCAGTGGATGAAGGTGTTACCGATGAGGAATCTGAGGATGAAGAGAATGAGGACATAGTGTTTATGGCTATCAAGGAAGATTTTTCTAACCAGAAGCCCTTGTCTCACATATTGACAACTCTAACGTGTCGATCATTGATAGCGAGTATTCTCACCACATGACCGGTGACTAAAGAAAGTTTCTGACTCTTGAAGAATATGATGGTGATGTTGTCCGGTTTGGCAATGATGCACCCTGCATGGTGAAAGGAAAAGGATCCATCTCACTAAATGGAAAGAGTAGTGTGGATGATCTCTACTGGGTGGAAGGTCTTAAGCATAATTTGTTGACTCTTGCTCAACTGAACGACAAAGGACTCATACTGGAATTCAGTGGTGGAGTCTGTAGAATAATTGGAAAGAGTGGTGAACCTATTGCCACCAGTAAGAAGACCAGAGAAAACCTATTTCAGCTGAATGCCGAGATTAGTCAATGTCTGATGGCAAAATTTGATGACAGTTGGATATAGCATAGGAGACTCTATCATATAAATTGTGACAATATTGTAAAGGCTAGTAAGATCAAGGCAGTAAGAGGATTTACTTTGCTGAACAAACCAGAGAATGCTTTGTGCAAAGAATGTCAACTTGGGATGATGTCTTCCTCAACATTCAAAGGTAAGTCCTTTTCAGCAGAGAACTTACTTGATCTAGTGCACACCAATCTGTGTGGTCCGATGAAAACTAGAAGTATTCAGGGAGATCGGTACTTCATGATTCTTACCAATGATTGCTCAAGAATGGTGTGGGTCAAATTATTGAAAGACAAATCTGAGGCATTTGGAAAGTTCAAAGCCTTTATAGCATTGGTGGATAAGGAAAGCTGCAGAAGGATAAAATGCCTAAGAATCGATTAGGGAAGTGAATTCACTTCAAATAAATTCAATAAGTACTGCGAGGAGAATGGTATCAAGAGGATATTGTCTGCCCCAAGGACACCATAGTAGAATGGCATAGCAGAACAAAACAATAGGACTGTGGTTGAAGTGGCCAAAACTATGTTGATCCAAGGAAAAGTTTCTCACACATTTTGGAGGGAAGCAGTGAGCACTGCAGTCTATACCATGAACCGGGTACTCATTAAGAAAGGTAAAGACAAAACCCCTTATGAGTATTGGAATGGGAGAACTCCCAATGTGAGTTATTTCAAAGTGTTTGGGAGTAAATGCTATATCAGGAGAGGTGAACACCTGAGTAAGTTTGATGCTAAGTGTGATGAAGGAATATTTCTGGGATATTTCGCTAAAAGAAAAGATCTCAAGTTCTACAACAGGAGGACTAAGAAGATTGTTAAGAGTATCAATGTTAGGGCTGATTAATCCCCTGAGAAGCCTAAGGAAACCGACAACAAGCAAACAAAAGATGAACCGGGTTTAGCCTTCTAGGAACCGGTTAAGAAAGAAACAAGTGACAAACACTATAAAGACCTTAGTGTTTCTATACCAATAGAAGCTTCAGTAGGTGAAGAAGAAGAGGAAAAGCAAGCTGAACTAGGTATGTTCATTCCTAGGTATGTAAGACTACATCATGATCCAAAGAAAATCATAGGAGACAAAGATGTAGGAATACTTACAAGGAGAAAGGTGAAAGGAAATTCTTGCTTGATTTTAGAATTTGAGCCTAAGACTGCTAGAGAGGCACTTACCGATGAATACTGGATAAAGGCAATGGAAGAGGAGTTGGACTAGATAGAGAAGAATTCAACATGGTCCTTGGTACCCAAACCGGAACACAAGAATGTCATAGGCACCAAATGGGTCTTCAGGAATAAGTTGAATGAAGAAGGCACAGTGGTAAGGAACAAGGATATATTTGTATGCAAGGGACATGCTTAGGAAGAAGGAGAAGACTATGGAGAAACCTTTTCCCAAGTGGCTAGATTGGAAGGTGTCTGAATGCTAGCATTTGCAGCTTTCAAGGGATTTAAGGTATACCAGATGGATGTGAAGTCTGCCTTCTTGAATGGAATCCTAGAGGAAGAAGTGTATATTGAGAAATGAGATGGGTTTTCTTTTTCAAAAGATAGTGACATGGTGTGCAAATTACACAAGGGCTTTTATTGATTGAAGCAAGCACCAAGAGAATGGTACAAACGATTACACTCTCATCCTGTGAAGATAAGATTTTAGAGAACAAGTGAGGACAACAACATCTACTTGAAATCTGAAGGTGATCAGATTCTGATTTGTGAAGTTTTTGTAGATGATATAATCTTCGATGGAGATGATGATATGAGTCATGAATTTGCTGATGAGATGAAAAAGGACTTTGAGATGTCTCTTATTGAAGAGAAATTTTTTCATTGGTCCAAAAATTTAGTAGATGAAAGAGGGTATCTTCATTACCCAGTCGAAGTATATCAAAGAGGTATTGAAGACCTTTGGCATGGAGGAGAGAAAACTTGTTGGAACATCGATGGTGACCAGTTGCAAACTAACAAAGGAGGATGATACGGCATTGGTGGATGAGAAGGAGTACTCGTAAATGATTGGTAAGTTGCACTATGTGGTGCACAACAGATCGGATATTGGTCATGTTGTGGGCATAGTGGCCCATTTTCAGAAGATTCTAAGAGAATTCCACTTGGTAGCGGTAAAGAGGATTCTTAAATACCTGAAAGTGACAGTTGATTATGGATTGTGGTATCCATACAATGGTGACTTTGATCTAAAAGTATTTACTGATGCAGATTTGGTAGGTAATGTGGACAAAGGAAAGAGCATAAACGGTGGAGCATTCTTCCTTAGTGGAAGACTAGTCTCGTGGACAAGTAAGAAGAAGAACTATATTTCCTAGTCTATAGCTAAAGCGAAGTATGTGGTAGTATTTATGAATTGCACTCAGGTAATCTGGATGAAGCATGTACTAAATGGCTTCAAAGTGACTAAATCTGAACTGGTGAGTATTTTCTGTGATAATACTAGTGCAATATATATTTCCAAAAATCCAGTACTGCATGCTAGGACCAAGCATATTGAGCTCAAGTATCATTTATCGAGAGAAAAGGTTCAAAATAAAGAGGTTGTATTAGAATATGTTTCCAGTAAGGAGCAGCTAGCAGACATATTCACTAAGCCTTTACCGAAGACTACATTTACCAATTTGAGAGGATGTGTGCTCCACTTCAGTTGGGTACTACCGTGTCAGATCTTATATGATTGATGTGCTGAAGGATGCTACTCCATAGGGGGAGAAACATAGTGGAGCTTGGAAGCTTGTGCCTCCCCTTTGGCATTGTTGTCAAAGGGGGAGAAGATATCTAATGATGAAGATATTTGGGAGAAGATATATGTTTAAGGACAATATGCAAGTGTGAGAAGTGATTGTGAAAAGTGCACACTAGCCAGTCCAGGTGATGGTGGTGATCTTTTTAAATTAAACTGGTATATGTTATTCAGAATGGTATAGATACTAAGCACTGATACACCGAGTATTGCCATCAATGCCAAAGGGGGAGATTGTTGGCATATGATGAAGCGGTGACAATGTATGTTGTCATTGATGTCAGTAAGTGCTCAAGCAGGTGAACCGGTATGAAGATTGGAAGCGATTATGGTCAATCAGGATGGAGTGGACCGGTGTTGGGGTTAACTAAGTGTGACTACTGGTTGGTAGTCTCAGTTCAGCACTAGGGTTTCCGGTTTGTCTTGTGTGGTGCAACCGATGATGTTTTGTGATGAGTTAGTTAGGAACAATGATTAGGATCAAGATGCCACGTCAGATATGTGCACGTGAAGATTGAATGCATTGAATGTCTACCTGGAGAATGTGCATTTTTCTTAGAGGTATGCAAAAAGCACGTGATGGGTTACTATTTTCCAGATGCAGTGAAGATTTGACGATGCAGAATGACTTGAGATCTATTTTAGATTGTTTCATTCTATGTAATATATTTAATGGTCAAGATTGGACCGCTTGTAATTGTAAACCTAAAATGTTTAGGGTTTACGGTTTATGCTACCAACCTAATTGTTGTCTATAAGGTCGATGAGTTTTGTTATTGGAGTTGTTGGAAAAAGTTGTGTTTGTGTCCGCATGTTGGAGATTTGATACTTGCCATTCTAGAGTGAGGAATCTGCAGAGTGTGATTGCAGAAGTGAGGAACTGAAAAGGATCTACCTTAGCAAGGAGTATTGTTATCAGATTGGAGTTTTACCTATTGTCTTATAACCATTTCAACATAAGTTAAATCTCTTGACTAGTTAGCTTTAACAGGCTTTGTTGTAAATCCTCTAACCAGGTGGCTTAAGTTCATTGAGTTATTTAAATCCTCTAGCAAGGTAACTCTTAATAGGGTTTCAATATTTAATAGGGTATATAGCCATCCCTTAACCAGGTGATCCTTAACAGGTTCGATTCCTAACAGAACCTTTATTGTAAAGTCTTTAACCGGACTAGGCTCCTAACAGAGCAGACTTCAAAAGATTTCACAAACAAGCTTGTGGGTATTCATCCCCACCGTGGTTTTTCCCATTTGGGTTTCCACATGAAAAATTTGTGTGTTATGGGTTGTGAGTTTTTCATTTGATGATTGTGTGATTATGATTAAGTTAGATATGCATGCAATGTTAAATGCTTGTGGTATTATTGATACAACTCATGCATGATTATATCGGTGAAGTAGTCATCAAGATTCGAGATCTATTGAATGTTGTCTAAATTATTTTTGTTTAACCGATATAGCTGTCTAAATTACTTCTATTTAACTAGTATTGCTATGGTTAAGTATAGTGGTGAAGACAACCAGTTAGCTGCATTTTGATATGACAAAGTGTTGAAGAAGTTTTTGTGTATACTGACTCACCCCCACCTCTCAGTATTAGTCAGGAACTTAATAGTTCATCATTATTCATCAGTAACTCTTGCTAGTTGCTTCCTGGGGCGCTTTCCTAGTTCATCGGGGTCGACTGTGGCATAGAAGTGCATTGGTATCTCAACTCCCTATACATTGGCACATAGCTCCCCATTTGTACTGATTTGTAAAAAGTTATCAGGATTGCTCAAATCTATGAGCGTCTGCCACTTAACAAATTTTTCATCAAATAGTGTTGGTTGATTTTGATGGAGATTGTCGAGGGTGATGCATGTCATCTTACGCAGTGTAGCATATTCTACAATATACGGAGCTCTTCTTTGGGCAGCCTTCATAATATTCCTCATTTACTCTAGCATGGGCAAAAGAGCTTTTAAAGTTAAGAGTGTCTCTAGATTACTTAACCTCTGAAGAAGGTAAGGAAATTTTGGTAAGGATGAATATTCTAAAAAAACTCGATATGCTGGACCATCCAAAGAGATCCATCTAGTATCATTATCCTTGAGAAGCTTGTTCCCATTAGTTATTCCATCAACAAAGTGTTGAAATTTCATAAATCTCTTGGGACTTCAACAGAAGTGTGAGTAGAGCTCTTTGATTAAAATTTCAATTTTTTTTATCAAAGTATACTTGCTCACAATTCCAAAATCTAGATTCATTCTATGAGCCATGCAGTGAATTGCCATAATATATGATGCAAATGAAGTTTCAATCTTTGTACAAAGACTATTCCTGCGACCTTGCATTCCTGAACCTCCATCTGCTCCAACACACCAATTTTTTGGCAATCGTCATATCATCCATGTTGGTATTTTGGATATGTTGATATGGTTTTGTCATTGATGTCAACACCTGTCATCACTTGTCAACACTTATCATCACTTGGAGATCTTTGGTTATGTTCACCAGCAAGTCAGAGACTTATGCATAGTCACTAATATTTGGTTCACTGGCAAGTTATATTGTTCACCGGCACTGCGGATGATCTGTTATCATCTGGAGATTAATAGGTTATGTTGAAGACATTATTTGATCACTTAGTTTTGGCGATTTGATTATTGTTTTGATCGAGTTTGCATATTTGCTTTTACCGGCAAATAGGTCCAAGTTATACACCAACAAGAATATCTATTCCAGATCAACACGACAAGTAATGGAGATGATTTATCATTGTTGTAAATGCATTGAGCCAACATGTTGTATCACATTTTCCATCGAATATTGATTTACTTGTAATTATTTTATTGTAATATCTTTTGTAAAGCCAACCTACACATTTGGTCTTAGGCTTTGGTATATATGTAAGATCTTATCTGTGAGATTGAAGTGTGGAAGTGGAATGTGAATACAAAAAGGATTATAAGAAGGTAAATGCGAAAATAAGCAGAGTTATACACACAGACATCATTTGAAGATTGAAGGAAGGTATTGAGGAGACTAGCAGAGCTTAACTGGTACTGAATCTAGCATAAGAAGATGCTATTTTCAGCAGTACATCATTATCAGATTTAATCATCCAATTGTAGTTAGTATGACTCCCATCTTGTAATTACGAAGTGAGCTCTAGGCAGTTGGCCTTTCTACATGTGCAGACTCCATATTGTACACACATACTATCTGCAGTAGTATCATTTGATTGTGGGTAAGGCTTCCCACCATGGTTTTTCCCCTTTCTGCATGTGCAGTCCTCTTTTGTAGAAGTTTAACAACTTGAGGAGATCCAGTGTCTACTAAATTTTTCAGGAAGGACAGTCTGAAGCTTGATGGAACTAACTATGGCCTATGGAAGATCAAGATGCAGACACATTTGAATTGCATTGGTAAGGACATTTGGCATGTTACAAAGAATGGATATACTACTGGTACTCAAGGTCAACCTAATCCACCAACCTTGGCTAAAGATGATGAAAATGATTATGAAGCAAGAGAAGCACTTTTGAGAGCATTATCAGATCAGCAAATCATGGGATTATCAGAAAGATCTACTACTAAAGCTATTTGGCACAAGTTGGAAACATTGAATGAAGGTGATACCACAGTCAAAATTGAAAACCTTGAATGCTTTCGAGTTAGGTATGAAAATATGAAGATGGAAAAAGATGAAAGGATTTCTTCTTTTATGGAAAGAGTAATTGAAATTGTTTTGGGTGTGCAATGTTGTGGAGGAACCTTAAGTGAAGATGGGAGTTTTTCTAAAGTTTTAAGAGCTTTGCCATCAGCATATAAAGTGAAAGTTACTACTATAAATGAATTGAGAACAATGCCTAACGCATCAATATCTAGAGATACTTTGGTTGGAAAACTATCAACTTTTGAACTTGAGGAATTCGGTCATGTTGCTACTCTTAAGACAGATTTAGCTTTTAAGGCATCATCATCATCTGCATCATCATCATCATCATCTGACAAATCTGATTGGAAAGCCTTCTATGCAAGAGAACATGAAGAAATCAGGAAGGAGAATGAAGAACTGGAAGAGCTTGAAGCACTATTTGCAAGGAAAATGCCTAAAGGTCTAGTTAGAAGTAAGTATGAAGGTAAAGCACCATTTAAATGTTTTAACTACAATAAGATTGGTCATATGGCTTCTAGATGCCCTAATAGACATGCAAGATTAAGAGAAGAAGATAAAAGAATATATAGGCCTAACCCTGATTATCAAAGACACAAATTCAAGAAGAATAGAGACAAATCTTGTTATTATGCGGATGAAGGAGTTACTCATGATTCTGATGAGGATTCGGCAGACAATGGATGGGCTTTTGTTGCTATAACAGAAGATCAACCAGCACCTACTGTTCAACTGATAGAGAAGGCCCTGGAAGCTAAAATTGAAGATAAAGATGAATGGATCATTGATGCAGGATGTTCACATCACATGACTCGTGATCGGAGTAAATTCTTAACCTTTCAGGAATACAATGGAGGTCTAGTACGATTTGGAGATGATAAACCTTGTTTGATCAAAGGAAAATGAACTATATCTTTTGATGGTAAGGACAATATTTATAATGTTTATTATGTTCAAGGTTTGAAGTATAATCTTTTGAGTGTTGGTCAATTAGTTGAGAAAGGATTTCAATTACAATTCAAGAATGGTAAATGCAAAATCTTAAACAGAACTGGTTTGGAAATTGCAACCGGTAATCAGACTAGAAGTAATATCTTTCATTTGAATAACAATGAGAAGATATGTTTGATTGCACATATTGATGAAATTTGGTTATGGCATAAGAGACTTTGTCATACGAATTTTGATTGCATTGTGAGAATCAGTACAACTAAGACAATTAGAGATTTACCTAAGATTGTTAAACCTCACAATCCGGCATGTAAGGAATGTCAATTTGGAAAACAAGTTAGAGCATCTTTCAAGAGTATTCCAGATAAATCTAACAATATTCTTGACTTAATTCATATTGATTTATGTAGTCCAACAAGAACTAGAAGTGTACAAGGACATAGATATTTTATGCTAATCATTGATGACTATTCTAGAATGTGTTGGGTTACTTTTCTCAGGGAAAAATCTGAAGCATTTGGGAAATTCAAACTATTCAAGGTAATAGTAGAAAATGAAACCGGTAAGAAAATCAAATGTTTGAGATCAGATCAAGGAGGTGAATTCACATCTAAGGAATTTAATACATTCTGTGAAGTGAATGGAATTAGAAGACAGTTATCAGCACCTCAGACACCCCAGCAAAATGGAGTTTTGGAAAGGAAGAAAATAACAGTCTTGGATGCAGCCAAAAGAATGTTATCTGAAGCAAACCTACCTCATTTGTATTGGAGAGAAGCGGTCAATACAACTATTTATACATTCAACGAAGTTCACATCAAAGGTGAAACCGGTAAGACCCCTCATGAATTATGGTTTGGTAATACTCCTACTCTTAAATATTTTAGAATATTTGGAAGTAAATACTATATCAGAAGAAATAAGTATATTGGTAAATTTGATCCTAGAAGTGATGAAGGAATATTTATTGGTTATTCATCTGAGAGCAAGGAATTTAGATGTTTTAACAAGAGATTGCATAAAATTGTTGAAAGTGCAAATATTAAGATTGATGAACAGTTTAGAGGTAATTCAAGGTACATAGACTCTGAACCGGCAATAGAGATAATGTCAAATGAACCTATACAGAATCCACCGTAACTGAATGTTGATCCAGTCACACCAGCATCATCTATAAATTCTACAATGGCTGAAGAAAGACAGCTAGTGTATACACCTAGGTATGTAAGATTGAATCACTCTGAAAGTCAGATAATTGCAAATAAAAATCAAGGAGTTATGACTAGAGGAAGATTGGCAAATGAAAAGGTATCTCTTATTTCTCAAATTGAACCTATATCTGTTAATGAGGCATGTGAAGATAAATATTGAATTAAGGCTATGGAAGATGAATTGGAACAAATTGAAAGGAATAACACTTGGTCATTAGTTCCCCAGGCTAAAGACAAAAATGTAATTGGAACTAAATGGGTTTTAAGAAATAAACTTAATGAAGATGGTAAAGTAATTAGAAATAAAGCAAGACTAGTGTGTAAGGTATATTCTCAGAAAGAAGGAATTGATTACAATGAAAACTTTGCACCGATAGCTAGAATTGAGGCAGACAAACTTTTATTGGCTTTTGCAGCACACAAGAACTATAAAGTATATCAAATGGATGTTAAATGTGCATTTTTGAATGGAGATCTTGAAGAAGAAGTTTACATTGAGCAACCTGGTGCATTTTCTTTGACAGATGACAAAGATATGGTTTGCAGGTTAAGGAAAGCTTTATATGGATTGAAACAAGCTCCTAAAGCTTGGTATGCTAGATTGGACAAATACCTTTTGAAGCTTGGTTACACCAAAGGTAATGCAAACAACAATCTATAATTTAAAGTGACTAATGATGACATCTTGTTTATTGAATTTTTTGTTGATGATATAATCTTTGGAGGAGAAGATGGATTATGTAAAGATTTTTCTAATAAAATGCAACAAGAATTTGAAATGTCTATGATTGGAGAGATAAAATTCTTTTTAGGATTGCAAATTTCACAAACTAATAAAGGTATATTCTTATGTCAATCTAAGTACTTGAAAGAGTTACTCAAGAAATTTGGCATGGAAAACTGTAAACCGGTAGGCACACCTATTACTACAAATGATAAATTATCTTTGAAGGATGAATCAGCACCTATTAATCTGACAACATATAAATCTATGATAGGAGGTTTACTGTATTTGACACAAACAAGACCTGATATTATGAATCTAGTATGTATTGTTTCAATATTTCAGAGTAATCCTGAAGAAAATCATGAATCAACAGTGAAAAAGATTTTTTGTTATCTACAAGGCACTACAAATCTTTGTTTATGGTATCCTAGAGATGAAAATTTTGATCTATGTGCATACACAAATGCAAATTGGGTAGGAGATATCGATGACAGAAAAAGCACCACCGATGGAGCATTTTTTCTTGGTAGCAGACTTATTTCTTGGTTGAGCAATAAATAGAGTTGCACAAGTCTATCAACAACAAAATCAGAATATGTTGTAGCAACAATTTATTGTACACAAGTATTTTGGATCAAGCAAATGTTGAAGGATATAAAGATAAATTGCAAGGAACCTATAATCATTTATTATGATAATATAGCAGCAATTGATATATCTAAGAATCCAATACTTCACTCTAAAACTAAATATGTTTCTATCAAATTAAATTTTATGAAAGAGAATGTTGAAGCAAAAGAAGTGAAATTGGTTTATGTGAATACTAAAGGGTAGATTGCAGATATTTTTACTAAGCCTTTTCCTAAGGAGACTTTTGAATATCTCATAGAGCAGCTTGGGGTTATACCCCCACCGGTAGAGACTTAGATAGTTGATGTTTGTCATCAACCGACATATTTAAACAGAAAAAACATTTATTCTGGCTTTGATGAGGAGAGCTACTTCTTAGGGGGAGTAGTTGGTAAATTGAATGAGTTGGTATTTTGTATATAGAACTGGTTTTTGTATTGCTTTGGCATTTCATGTCAAATGGGGAGAGATTGATATGGAAAAACACATTATCCCTTGGGGGAGAGATTATTACTTTGGGGAGAGATATTATGTATTTTGATTTCTGATTAGTAATCTCTTTGGGAGATTGTTGGTTTTTGGTTTTTGGCATTTTTGTTTTGGAACTTTGATGCTTTTTCCATCTTGTGTTGCATCAATGACAAAGGGGTAGATTGTTGGTATTTTGGATATGTTGATATGCTTTTGCCATTGATGTCAACACCTGTCATCACTTGTCAACACTTATCAGCACTTGGAGATCTTTGGTTATGTTCATTGACAAGTCAGAGACTTATGCATAGTCACCGGTATTTGGTTCACCGGTAGGTTATATTGTTCACAGGCACTGAGGATGATCTGTTATCATCTGGAGATAACTTGGTTATGTCGAAGATGTTATTTGATCACTTAGTTGTGCCGATTTGATTATTGTTCTGATTGAGTTTGCATATTTTCTTTTACTAACAAATAGGTCTAGGTTATACACCGGCAACAATATCTATTCCAAATCAGCATGACAAGTAATGGAGATGATATATTATTGTTGTAAATGCATTGAGCCGACATGTTGTATTGGATATTACATCGGATATTGATTTACTTGTAATTGTTTTATTGTAATATCTTTTGTAAAGCCGACCTACACATTTGGTCTTAGGCTTCGGTATATATGTAAGATCTTATTTGTGAGATTGATGTGTGGAAGTGGAATGTGAATGTGAAAAGGATTATAAGAAGGTAAATGTGAAAATAAGAAGAGCTATACATGCAGACATCATTTGAAGATTGAAGGAAGGTATTGAGGAGACTAGCAGAGCTTAACCGGTACTAAATCCAACATAAGAAGATGGCATTCTGAGGAATACATCATTATTGGGCTTAATCATCGAATTGTAGTCAGTGTGACTCCCATCTTGTAATTGAGCAGTGAACTCTAGGCAGCTGGCCTTTTTGCATGTGCAGACGCCATATTGTACACACATACTATCTACAGTAGTATCATCTGATTGTGGGTAAGGCTTCCCACCATGGTTTTTCCCCTTATAGGGTTTCCACTTACAAATGACTGTGTCATGTTTTGTATGTGTTATTTGTGTTTCTGTTTCATGCATTAAATTTTACCGATACTGCAATTAACTGATAAATTGTCTACATGCATAAAGTTTGGTTTACCGGCATTAAGCATTAAGTTTTTGTTAAGTTAATTGTGGTTTGAGCTATTGGACAACTAATTCACCCCCCCCCCCCCCCCCCCTTCTCAATTGTCTCTGGGACCTAACAATCCATACCTTCATATTTAATTAAACTTTTCTTTACTGGTTGAAATAAATTTTCTGTTGTCGCACTCTCCTTCATTTTAGCAATAACTGGTAGATGAGGTTGGTGGTCATGATTCTATAAACTATAAACATGTATCCATACCCATTAATTATTGTCTACTGTCACAACTTCATCTAAAAAAAATTCAATAAATTTTGCCTCTCTTATTTTTTCATTTACATCTTCTTTTTCAACCTCAGCAAGACAACTTGCGCATTCCCATCCACTATTTACTGACCAGTGTCTATTAGGATAGTTAGGAACTTTCAAAAAGTGTAATAAACCACTAATTGATGGGAGATCTATCATAGCACGCCCTCTGCTCAAAATATAAAAAACAACGCTTAACTGAACAACTTTTCCCAGTTGTTCTATTTGCATTGTTTTTCCAAAACTAGCTTCAATGGAACCTTTAACTTCAATAGGATTCATCTATATTTTCTCATGAAAATAATACTCTTTGGCATTCCTCACATGCTTACATTCCTGCTTTATTTTCCATCTTATCATTGATTTTTCAACTCTCTCTATCATTTTTTTTCATAAACTTTACCCATATGCTTTTCTATAGTGTCAAATTTTAGCTGCAACCTAATTTCATTTCTATTTTTCCAAGTGCAAATATTACACCTGCATTCTATTAAAGGCTTGCCTTCAATCGGATTCTCCACTGGTTCAATGAATAGATACTTTGATGCCCAATTAATTTGAAGATTCCTCACTGACATATCCCACTCTTGATCCTTTTTTTAATTGTGGTTCATCCTAATTTGATCTAGCTTTTCTTTTCCCCTTCCGTGCATTATCATCAATATCATTATCACCCAAGTCGATTATATCATTCTAGCTAACTTGGGCATCTACTTGATAAGCTTCTTCAAGATCATCCTTATCTGAGATATCAGGGTTGCTGTTGTCTTCAACATGCCGTGTAGGTTGCAAATTTTGTAGTTGTACTTGTAATGACGTGCCTTCCTAATCTTCACCACAATCTTTTCCAAAGCCAAAGTATGAAGACAATGTTCTACTTTTTGTTGGCCTCTCATGGCCTTCCCCACATTCAGGTTTCCTACCCTTCTTATTGTTCGACATCTCCAACGAAATAAAGGCTACCAAAAAAATATCAATTTGTTGGAGAAGAAATAATAGACTATAAAGTATAATATATGTTTCATTGGCCCTACGACCTACAATATAGATATCTGAGGTCTGAATGTCCTGGCTAACCAATTAGCGCTGATGGGTCCCCACTAAATAATAATGAACTCAATAGTGCAAACAAATATAGATAAATTCAGAATAATATTATAACACTTCAAAAATCTGATCGCTCACCTTTAGGTCACTAGAAGTTGCCAATGCAGTCAACAACAATGATTTTCTTTGGTCTGAAACTTTGCTATTGATTAGAATTCAGAGCTTAGAACCCACCAGATTGTGTAGAGATAGATCTGATATTTGCATGTATTTATACCAATCCTCATATGGCAAATTCCAAGAAAATTTAATATGGTATACAAATATTTGGTGAATCCCGCGTAACTATAACATGACTTATATAATTTTTGGGGTGATTATGGGTCATCCAAATAATTGGCAAATACAATATAGTTGGCGAAAGTTAGGGTGAATGGAGACATGCGTTAGCAAAAAGTTGGGCGAATTGGGTCCTTCTGGCCAAGAAATCTTCATATGCCTATAGGCGAGTTATGGTAATCTATTAAGGCAACCTTGAAGAGTGTAGGTGAAAAAATTAAATTTACCGTCTATCCACCGTATATTGTATTGGTGAAATCCTTGCATAGAAACATTTTACTACATAAAACATATGAGAATTTGGCCAGGAATTTGACAGAAATTGATAATATTCTGGCAACATGGACAACCCCGCTCGGTACAAAATATTCGCCATTTCCCAAGTCATCAACGTGAAAATTTTGCTATTGGCAAATATTCGTCACTAAAGTAATCTCTGAATTTTTGTTCATATATTTTGAGTTAATTCTCACCTTGGTTTTTCCCTATTTGTGTTTTTGAAACATAAATCTAGTGTTCTCTTGTGCATGGTGTTCATTATTTTATCTTTCATTTCTATTGATAAAATTAAGGATAAGTTGGTGCTGATTTGAGGTATAAATTTCAAGTGATTACTCAAGATTGATTCACTCCCCTTCTAAGTCTTGAGGCATATTTAACATCCTTAAGAAAATGAATAATGTTTTGATTACATAAGCATGGGAAGGGCTCAAACCCATTATAGGTTAGGAATCAAGACAAATTAAACTAATCTCATGAGAGGTGAGATTTATAAAAAGGAAGAAGAAGAAGAAGAGAGAGAAAGATTTTTTTGAGAGTTGGGAATTATTGGGAGAATAGGGTCCCAATCTTGAACATTAGAAAATTCTACCTTCCCACCATTGAAAGTGAAATGGGGGAACAAGAAGGAACTTTCCTCCTATGAATAACCATCCAAGCTATTCTATCATCGAACACCCCATGACAAGGGGGGCCAAGAGGTGAACACCTAGTCGAAGGTCAACAATAGCTGAAGGAGGCACTACAATATTGTTAGCAATGTCATTGACCAGTAGAGAAGATGTCAACTATGAGGGATCATCTTGTGGCGCTAGACAGTAACTAGGAGTAGAAGAAGCCATGGTAAGGATATTAGGCCAAGATAGAGACATTCTTTCAACTAGAAACTCAATAAAATTCTTATCAAAATCAATTGCAAAGGGAAGGCGAACCTCAATGGTTAGATGGTCTTCCTTAGCATCCTTCCACCAAGTAAAATACCTTTTCAATGTGATAGAGATAAATATAATGATAGGTGACTAGTAGGAAAGTAAAGGAAACAACAAAAATGGAGGACCTTATAATGTAACGGTTGCATCTAGGTCCTGATCACGATCATCAAAATCATATCTCCATGAAGATTTTTAGGGATATAAATGTATACAAGAATGTAGGAAAAGGTGGAGTGGCCCATGTAGGAAGTGGAATCATTGACCTTCAAAAATTGGCCAAAATAATTATTCATAGCCTCATGATAGGTTTCCTCCTAGAATTGAAGGGGAAGATTAGGTAATCTAACCAAAACCAAACACACAATAAGTGATTAAGTGAGTAGATTAAAGAAGGAATTCTAGGGTTTGATGAAAATAGAATGCTCTACCTAGGCTCAAGGTTGTTTGAGCACCAAATTTATATCATCCGCTAAATAAAAATAAGCTATGAAAAATCCCTTAGCACAAGGAAAGAGACCAATCTTACTAGATGCCAAACACTTCCAAGAGGTTTGGACCAATTGTTATGGACCAAAAAATAAGATAAGAGGGTAGGGAATTGACACACTAGACCATGCCTTTGGTAGATATCCTTATTATAAAAAAATCCTCACCACCAAGAATGATAGGAGAGGATTTTGCATAGGAGAGAGGCTAAAATGCTCATTGGGGGTGAGAAAAACCAAAACCATACTGAGAATAGATGTAAGTCTTAGTAGAATGGAGTGGGCCTATGCAATCCCTAGGGTCAAATGTAGCTACCTACTCACAAAGGCTGACCCCATAAATAAGTGTAGGTTCGGCTAGAAGCCCTAACCATGCTAGACATCTCAGACCCAATCATAGAGAGAGAAAAAGAAAGGATGGCACTAGGGGTAGCTACAGTGAGAGGGGAAAGCCTAGATGCATAACATAGAGGGGCATCGGGTGGGAAAGGGAGCTTGAGAGTAGAATGTAGAGGGGCATTGAGCAATATCTTAGATAAACCTTTTAGATAATAGATTATATTGATACAATCTTATTTATGTGTTTAGTATATTATTCTTTCAATCTTAGATGATTCTTTTGAATTATAGCTCAGCTTTAATACTTCACCCTAGAATGCAATTGGAACTAATTTATGTTTTAGTTGGCTCATAATATCTAACAAGATAGGGAATCATAGATCTAGATTAAGAAATTCAAATTGAAAATTTTGGGGTTTAAATGTCTGACCATGAAAATGATCTAGATCAATTCCACACATGTTATAGATCAATTCCACGCGTGTTATTTTGAAGAAAAGGTGATTAATGATTAGTTATGGAGATCAAATTTAGATCTTATGATTATATTAAGATAGTGATATTTTGTAATTTCTACACAAAATTCACCATCGTGTATGTTAAAAATATGGATTCAAGGAGAAACTCACAAAGGAGCTCTACTAAATACAAGCTTAGTCTATTATATTTATGGAAAAATACATAATAAATTATGTCATAAGGCTAGTTGCAACATTTATAATGGACAGTTGGAGATAAGGTTGGACTAATCGATGCAGAAGATAAGGCTAAGGATAAGATTGAGCTGTTGGAGATGGGCTTGTGGTTGGTTTGTGTTGACAGTCGGGCTAAAATTAATTTAGCATTCCAACATCCCCACATAAATTAATTATGCTAGTTAATTTGAATTTATTCCCATAATCTAGAAAAGATGGGTCCCAACTCAAAACCTCTTTTTTGTATGCATTTACAACACTTATACAAGTTCAGTTTAACTAGGATATAGTGTGCTGCTTCATTTTTTTGACTTTCCCTCATCTCACCTTGGGTTTTCGTGGCTTATCCCTAACCAATACACTTATCAACTGGTTTCTAGCTTGACCACAAACTCTTCTCACAAATGGTTTCTATTTGACCATAAACTCTACACTCAAGAGATTTCAGCTAACCACAAACCTCGCATACTAGTGGTTCTCACTTACCACAAATCTCACATGCAAGTGGTTTCTGCTGAAGAAAAACTTTGCAAGTGGTTTCAGATTACCACAAACCTCACAAATCATTTCATATTACCATGAACCTATTGCACAAATGGTTTTGAATAACCACAAAACTTACATACAAATGGTTTCAGATGAGTATGAACCTCTCATGATGGGGAAAATATCTTATAATGAACAATTTTTTTGATCATCACTCTAAGCTTTATTCGCCGACTTTTATGCTTCTCCTTCCGTACTTCTATTTCTAAGTCTTCCTTATATGCGATGATCTCAACAATTCTTTGGTGATTTTTGATATATCTAGAACAGATCTGAACATCTTCAATCTTTTCCAGGATCTCTTTAACTTCAACTACAACTAGCTGTTTTGGATCTACTCTGACATTTGCAGATCTTCCCACCTCCCATCTAAGCACTTCAATGATCTCTATTACATTGAGATCCTTCCTTGACAAAGGCAACAAGATCTATGACCTCTTCAAACAACAATGATAGACCTTAGTAAATTTTCGAACAACGATGATAGACGTTAGTGGCAGATCCCTCTGATCATTAGCTATGATCTCATTTTATAATGCTTGGATGATCTTCAATCACCTTGAACCCATGATCAATGCTTAGAATGACCTCTTAAATAATTAGATTTCTGCCTGCACACCTCTTTTAGCTTGGCAACAATCTTTCTCAAAGTTACGATCCAACTTCTTTGGACTTTCTTCACTACTTTGACCAATCCTTCAATGGCGACAGTTGTATCTATTCATTATCTCTCTGATCAACAATCATTGTTTTCCTGTTTGATAGAAAGTTTCTAACAAAGTTTGTTAACAAAAAAAAAAATAAATCAAACTCCAAAAAACTATAATTTTGACATATAACTTGCTCGGCTAGTAACTATCTCCTCCTCCTACAGAATGCGACAACCTTTGTATTCAGATAAATGCAATCTATTTTCACAATCTTTGCCCCTCTACCTTAGATGGCTTCCAAATGAGTTGCCAACTTTTCAGCTATTAGTTTTCCTAGCGACCCGTTAGATGTTACATTTTACTTGTTATGGGGTTGCTAAACACACATTTAATGACATCCATATCCAATGACATCTAAAACAATTTCCTCTCAGTCTTTCGCTTTCAATTTTCCTATCGACTAGGGATCTCTCCTTACGTTTGCCTTTCTTGTGGTAGATTAGACCTTACAATGATCTATAGGCTAGCGACAGCCCTGGGTGATCCGCTCTCATTCTATAAACTCTTTATGTTTTAGATAGCTACAAACCCTGAAAAAACCTGGAACAGGAGAAACTCAAAATTGAGCTCTGGGGAATTTAGTCTCTTAGGATTCCATTTATAGTTCATACATCATAAATTTAATGGCCATTGTAGTATAAGGTTAGCTGCAATATTTATGACGAGCAGTTGCAACGTGAATGGTATGGATGGTTGCAGGCAACGTGAGACGGCTTGGTCGGTATAGATAGGAAGATAATTAATTTACCTTCTAACAGACCCTCCATTCCACCAAGAATTGCTTTGATTTTCTTTGACCTCTCTGTAGGGAATCTCTTCTCTCTGCCACCTCCACAACCTTTGACTGGCAACAAATATTCCGCAAGTAAAATGCTACAGCCATAAAACGACATCTGCTATTGGCTCGATCTGCATTCCTTTTTCAATGCATTCCAATGAATTGATAACTATGGATTCAACACTTTATAGATCTGTGCAACGCCTCTTGGTTCAGTAGGGGCATCAAAATAAATCTCTTATATTACCTTTGGATAAAAGACTTTGGAAACCTTCGTTTAATTGCTACAACAATTTTGTTGATAACTGATGCTGCTCTAGCATGTAGCTAGATTAATTTAGTTAATAGTTTTTTTGTTTATTCATGCAAATAAAGCATGCACTCCAACATGCATTAATCCTTAGGACTATTTTTAGTTTTGTTTTTTGTATGAGTTTGTTTTTAGTAAATAAAGCATGTTGTGCATGCGCTTATTGTATTCTTAATTTAAGGAGTAGTTTGTTTTTTTAGTTTGAGAGCCTTAGTAGCTTTCCATGCAATGCTAGGAATATATTTAGAACTGCAGTTATTATTATTAATTAAGCTTCAATAAAGAAATTGGTGTGTGCAATTCCAAAAATAGGGCACTATGTTTTTTATTCCGAATTGTGATTTCTTTTTCGCAATTTCTTCTTTTTGCTATTATTGTTTGCTAATCAATTGGTTCAAAGAGGATAGGTCAGGTTCAAAATTCTACAAGTGGTATCAGAGCAAGTAAAATTGTTTTGGGTTAAAGTTTTATTGTTGGAATTTCGCCAAAGCTAGTCATGTCGAATTCTAACCATATGCCCGTTCCAGAATTTGATGGGAATGATTATGATTATTGGTGCATTAAGATGCTGACCTTTTTTATTGGAAAAGATTTGTGAGAGATTATTGAATCAGGTTATGAAGAGCCAGCTGATTGGAATGCCCTTACAGCCAATGACAAAATAGCAAGAAAGGAAGCAAGGAAAAAGAATGCTCAAGCTTTGTTTCACATTCAGATAGCTCTTGATAAGAGCTTATTTCCAAGAATATCAGGAGCAACAACTGCCAAAGATGCCTGGAAGACTCTACAAGAAGCTTACCAGGGTAGTGATCAAGTTAAAGTGGTCAAGCTTCAAACATTGAAGCGAGAATTCAAAAATTTGAAGATGCAAGAAGCTGAAAGTATAAGTGATTATTGTGTTAGAGTCAAAGATGTGGTCAATAAAATGGCTACATTTGGGGAAATTGTAAGCAATGAAATTTTGATAAAAAAGGTGTTGAGATCTTTGACATCTAGATGGAATCATGTAGCAATAATCATAGAAGAAAGCAAGGATCTGACAAAACTACAGTTTGATCAACTGGTTGGATCCCTGATGTCTCATGAAGAAAGATTGAAATATTCTTTTGAAGGTGTAGAGAAAGCGTTTTCCTCTAAATTGCTAATCACAAAAATGAAGATGTAAGCAGCAGTAGTGCCAAAATCAATCAAGGCCAAGGTAAAGGGCAAAGCCAAAATTCTTCAAGAGGTAGAGGAAGAGGTGGCTGAAGAGGAATTGGTGGTTTCAGAGGAAAAGGTGAAGGCAGATTTGATAAGAGAAATGTTCAATGTTACCATTGTAATAGGTATGGCCACTTTGAAAGAGAATGCAGATTGAAAGAAAGTAAAAGTGCCAACTATGCTCAAGAAAGTAGTGAGAATCCTCTTAGTCACTTATTTTTATCTTATGCAAAGGGTGAAAATACTAGTAAAGATGTTTGGTACCTAGATTCTGGATGCTCTAACCATATGACAGGGAATGGGAAGTTGTTCTCAACAAAGGATGGAAGTTTCAAATCCAAGATCCATCTTGGTGATGATAAATCATTGGAGGTTTCTGCCAAAGGAGCTATGGAGGTTCAAACGAAAGAAGGTATAAAGAGTATTCATGATATTTATTATACTCCACAATTGATGCACAATTTGTTAAGTGTTGGGCAGCTATGTGAGAAAAATTATAAAGTAGTCTTTGAGAGAAAGATATTTACTATCTATGATAAGAATAAGGGTAATAGGGTGATCATTGTTGTTCCTATGACAAGAAATAGGATGTTCCCCTTGAGGTTTGGTGAACATAACAGTAGTTTGGCAAATATGGCTTATAAGGATTCAAGTTCGTTATGGCATCTCAGGTATGGGCATTTAAATTTTCATAGTTTGAAGTTTCTAACCTCACATGCATTAGTTTCTAGTTTGCCCAAGGTTGAGGAAAACAAGGAGGTTTGTGGAGGTTGTGCTAAAGGAAAGCATGCAAGAGAAAATTTTCCAAAGGACAATGCATAGAGGGCTCATCACCCACTTCAGCTTGTTCATTCAGATATATGTGGTCCTATGCAGACTAAGAGTTTGGGTAAGTCATCATATTTCATCACTTTTATTGATGATTACTCACGAAATTGTTGGGTATATTTTTTGAAGGCCAAAGATGAAGCCTTGGATACGTTCAAGAAGTTTAAAGCCCTTGTGGAAAATGAGAAAGGGTGCAAGATCAAATGCTTAAGGACTGGTCGTGGAGGAGAGTTTTGCTCAAAGGCTTTCCAAAGTTATTGTGATTTTAAAGGTATCAAGAGGCGACTTAATACTGCATACACACCTCAACAGAATGGACTATCTAAAAGGAATAATCATACTGAGGTTGAAATAGAAAGGTGCATGTTACAAACCAAGGGATTGAGCAATTCTATTTGGGGAGATACAATTGCTACAACTGTGTACATCCTCAACTATAGCCCCACTAGTGCACTAGAAAAGATGACTCCTTATGAAGCTTGGTATGGTAAAAGGCCTAATGTTAATCATTTCAAGGTTTTTGGTTGTTTGGTTAATGTGCATGTACCTGATCAAAATAGACATAAGTTAGATGCAAAGAGTGAGTCACGTATTTTTATTGGGTATAGTGAGAAAAGAAAGGCTTATGGATTGTATAATCCCCTCACTAACAAGTTTATTGTTTCAAGAGATGTGATTTTTGATGAAGGGGGAGTTTATGGTCATCAAAAAGGCCATGTTGAGAAGCCAAAATCTGTTTTGAATGATGATATAATTGCTGATATTGATCATGAGCAGCCAACTAATGTTTCTGTATCTAGTGGTTTAACTCCACCAAGCAGCCCTTCATCAAGTTCTTCAGTACCAAGTTCAAGTCCAACTTCTTCTCCAATTTCTTCAAGGAAGGTAAGGAAATTGAGTGATATCTACCAGAGGAGTGAAAATCAAGTACATGAAGAAAACCCAATAGGTGAGATAGTGAATTTTGTTTTATTAGCCAAGGCTGATTTTGAACCATCATGTTTTGAAGATGCATGTACTAATGAGGTTTGGGTGAAAGCCATGGAAGAAGAGATGGATTCCATTCACAGGAATGACACTAGGGAGTTAACAAAACTTCAACATGGCAAAAAAAGGATTGGCACCAAATGGGTCTACAAGACCAAGTTTAACATGGCAAAAAAAGGATTGGCACCAAATACACAAAGCGAGATTAGTTTCTAAAGGCTTCACACAAAAGTATAGAATTGATTATGAAGAGACATTTGCACTAGTAGAAAGACAAAAGACCATAAGAATGTTGATTTCATTAGCAGCTCAGAAGAAGTGGAGCATACATCATATGGACGTGAAAAGTGTCTTCTTGAATGGGTACTTAGAAGAGGAAGTATATGTGGAGCAACCACAAGGTTTTGAAGTGGACGGAAAAGATAATTATGTCTACAAGTTGAAGAAGGCTTTGTATGGCCTCAAGCAAGCACCAAGAGCGTGGTATGCTAGGATTGATGGATACTTTCAGGAGAATGGCTTCCAGAGAAGTAAGAGTGATCCTACCCTATGCTACAAACAAGAAGGTACTGATATCCTCATCATAAGTTTGAATGTTGATGATCTTTTGTATATGGGTAGTAGTTCTAAGATGAAAGATGAATTCAAAGCTACTATGATGAAAGAATTTGAGATGAAAGATCTTGGTCTGATGAAATATTTTCTAGAAATGGAGATTTATCAAAGTAAGGATAAGATTTTCATTTGTCAAACAAAGTATGCACAAGATATGCTGAAGAAATTTAATATTACTGATTGTAACCCTACCTCCACTGCAAATGCTCATGGAGTTTTGTTATGTCGAGATGATGGTGCTGATTTAGTTGATGAGATAGCTTACAAAAGTATTGTGGGGAGCTTGATGTTTCTAATCCACATGAGGCCTGATATTGCCTATTCACTTGTTTCAAGGTATATGACAAATCCATCTGAAATTTATATGAAGGTGTAGCATCATAAATTGTACGCACTTGCTAGGGTGGTACAATTTCACACCTAGTTTAGCACCCGCCTTGGCGCATTTTGCATTTTGCATTACCTTTCCCCTTTAGTACTTAATTAATTAAATTAATTAGGTCTAAGGTTCTATTTTATCATCTCCCATATCATAAAGTTGGGCCTTTTTCATTAAAGTGTGCCCCTTTCATTTTATTCCTCTAATACATCATTTAATCAAAAACCCTAATTAGGTCCTATTTTGAACTTGGGGACTTGATTTCGGGGGTCAAAACATCTCAAAATCAGCTGTAACTTCAGGATTCTCTCTAAAATCATCATATCCAACGGCCCTGAAAATTTAGTGAAAAGTTGTCAGGACCATGGCGCCCGGAGAGGACCATGGCGCCCGGAGTGCACATGGTCCTGGACATTTTTCTCGAAATTTTAGGAGCGCAATCCAATCATAAAATAAAGCTTAACCCCAAGAAATTGGCGGGATATTCAATCTCTAGGTCGGACAAAAGTTGGAATTAAGACCTAGGGTTTCATACATAAGAGCTCTCTTTCTTCATTGGAAAGGATCTAGAATTTTGGTTTCAAGGACCTTCTATGCAGTGAAAGAGAAGATCTTTGAAGACTTCAACAACATTCAACATCCCTCTATCAAGAATTTATCAATTCCATTCATCCATTTAGGGCTTGGAAGACATTGAAGAACAATAGGAGATTACCGACTGAAGATTGGCTTGTACCCCTCCCTTGGGGGTTGGGTATGATTTCATGTTGTTTTCATGTCTTTGCGTAAGCTTCAATATATCATTTATTCATGCTTTAGATCACTTTTCATCTTGATTTAGAGCATTTACCTTATCATTTACAAGCAATTAGGGTTTACTTTCTAGGTTGCTCTAGTTTGCTTGCTTGCATTTTAGGATCTTGCACACACACAAGGTCTGCACACACATTACTTTTACAATACAACTTGGCTATTCATGGAGGTGGAAATCACCAAAGTGGGGGTTTGACTAAGGCAAAACCCTATATAGCCGCCCACCACACCTTTTCAGATATAAGTGCAGGTTTCAGAATTCAGACGACACCGCAAGTTGCAGATCCGAAAGAAGCAGACCGAGACAGAACTTCACACCAAGTTTCAGAGCAAAAGACCAGGAAAGGGGCATGGGGCGCCCTGGTCCTTCCAGGACAGGGGTGCTGGGTGCCCTAGTCCCTAGGAAAAGGGCGCTGGGCGCCCTGGTCCTTCTGTCAGATAGCAAGTTTTCAGCACTTTCTGACAGCTTTCTAGGTTGCAAAACAGCAGTTTCAGGTGCAGAATCAGGACAGTGGCGCCCGCGCCCCCGTCCTAAACATTTCCACTCAAATTTTAACACCAGGTACGCATTTACATTCTTATCTTGTCCTTGTGTTTACAGCTTTCCATTATTTAAGTTCAATTCTACAAATCTTGTTATTAGTTCATACTTGCACTTTGGGGTTTAGGATTGAACTTGCATCATTTTATCTTTCAATTACAACAAAGGAATAGAAATCCTAATAGGTAGCCCGTGGCTCTCTCTTCCACAAAAAGAAGTAGCCAATTGTGTGATACCTCTAGGCTCTTTCCTATTCCACAAATGTGTGATTGAAAGTGAGATTAGGGCATGTTTGCTTAGTGTCACTTTTTCCCCCACACATTTTGGTGAACCCGACGTGAACTCCAATCTTCTCTAATTCTGATTTATGTTTTCAAATTTGATTGTTTATGCTATTTCAAATTCAAATTTGTATTTCTTGCAAGATTCAAAAAAATTTTGGAGGAAATTTTTGCTAAAAACCTTAATTTTTCAATTCAAAGTTGAACTTGTGGATAGCTTAATTGGGATCAATAATTTCAAATCTGATTTAGGAACTCATTTGAATCATAAATTTCATTTTCTAAATCTACATTCCAAGTGCTTGGATTGGTTAAAATTAAACATTTCCTTCTATTTTGCATGTGTTATCATTTGAAAAAGGAAAATTGTTGTCATGATGCATTCATTTCATAGATGTGATAATGGGTTAGCTTCCCTTGTTTCAATTTTTCCTTCTCCTAAAGAACCTCCCCCCATCTATAACAACATTTTAGTGCCTAAAAGAGTTGCTACCAATCCCTTTGAGACTCTCCCATGCTCTAAGGATGAAGACTTTAAGAGTGATCTTGACAATTCTCCTAAAATGTGCCCTTCCTATTTAGCTATCCTAGAGGAAGAGAATGATATCATAAACACTTTTATTGATGTTACTTCACCTTCCCTACATGATTCCTCTCTAAGTGAAAAGGTATTGATGGACATTGACTTATTTTCTCCTAAAGTTGGTCCTTCCAATGGGGGCATGTTAGTGCAACAAGAGGTTATGAACACTTCTTTCAAAGATCTCCTTCCTAAGCATGAATCTTTGGAGAAATATGTTCATGTTCCTCCTAAAAAAAACTCCCTTCATGAGGATCCTTTTGTGCAAGAAGATGACATTATCCCTACATTCCCTAGTGATGGCATTTCCTTTTCCAACAAAATTCCCACTAGAGATGATGAATTAAGGATAAATGCTTACCCTTCTCCTAAAGTTTGTCTTACCCATAAGCATCCCTTAGAGAAAGAAGATGAAATAATAAGCAATTTCCTTAATTCTCTCTCCCCTAAAGATCATATCGAACATATTTTGAGGAAAGAGGATGAGTTTAACACATCTATTGATGCTCTCCCTCCTAAGGATGAGGAATTAATAAACAATGTTATCTCCTCTCCCAAAATTGACAATACTTCAAATATTCCTTTCAACAACTTCACTATTTGGGATGAACCATTAGAAGAAGGTGTAGACTATTCTATACCCCATGAGAGAACCCTAGCCAAAGGGGATGAAATCAAGATTGAAAAATCCCTTGATAGTTTCTCACCTTCCTTGAATCTCAATTATTCTCCCTCTAAAAATAAAGCATCTCCCTCTCCTCAACTTGGTTCTACTCATAAGGAAACCCTAGTTCAAGGCAAGATGGTTAACATTTCTTTCAAAGATCTCCCTCTCAAAAGTGAGACTTTAGAGAGTAATGTTGATCCTTCTCCTAGAGAGTTTATTCCCCATGTAGATCCTTTGATGATAGAGGATGATATGACCTTTCCTAGTATTACTCTTCCTACTAGAACATCAATGCCTACCCCTTGTCTCTCTCCTAAAATTGATTTAATCCATGATAAGATTTTAGTGCAAGAGAAAACTATAAATAATTCTTCCAACACTTTTGTTCATTCCTCTAAACAATCCTCAATCAATTTGATACGTGTGAATGAAACACCTAACAAACCTCTCTTCACTGTCCAAGGTGCTTGTCCTTCTCAAAATTCTCAACCTTTAAATAAGCCTATCTTAGTGGTCCAAGGTGGTTATGCTAATGATTCTTTTTGCACTCCTAAGAAACCTATTATTACTGTGCAAGGAGGTTATTCTACTAAGAGCCCTTATGAGTATTCTAAGCAACTGACGAGAGAGAGTTATCATGCAGTTGCCCATACTTATAACACAAGAAACAATAGGCAACCTAATCCTCCTCTAGTTATCCCAACTTCACTTCCTCCTTCCCAACCTATTCTTCCTCAAGCTCCTCGTATTTCACAAATTCTTGGTAAGAAATATGATCTCATAGAACAACTTCAAGCTACCCCTGCTAAGATATCCCTTTGGGATTTGATCCAAACTTCTTCCGCTCATCATGGAATGTTACAAGATGCCTTGAAAGATTTGAATGTTCCTCCACCTAATACATCTAGTAATATAGTGTCTTTGGTTAACTCTGTGATGAATCCTAAAGCTCAAATTATGTTCACACAAGATGAGTTGCCTACTAGTGAAATTCAACATCAATATGATCCCTTGATGATTGTGGTTATCATAAATGACACTGCTATAAGACGAACACTGGTAGATAATGGTTCTAGCCTTAATGTGTGTAGCATTAATCTATTGCATAAGATGAATGTGGATACATCCCTTATTGAGCCTAACTCTCATCCCATTCGAGGCTTTGATAATGTGGCTAAAAATTCATTAGGTACTATCACCTTACCCATCACAGTGGGACCTGTTACTTTGCCTACTCCTATCCATGTTATGTCGGGAAATCTAACATACAACTTGTTATTAGGGAGACCTTGGATTCACAGTATGCAAGCTGTCCCCTCTACATTGCATAGACAAGTTAAATTTATTTATAATAATAAGACATATACCTTGATAGGTGATACTAATTTTCAAGCTTGTTTGCAAACATCTACTTCCAAAGGGAGTTCTTCTAAGCCTTCCTCTTCTAGTGATGACTCATTAAACAAGATACCTATGGATGAATCATCACCCTCTGATAATCAAAATTCTTTGGATGAGTCTGAAGTTCCTAAAGAAGATTCTTCTCAACTTGAATCTACACATGAAAAGGCTTTTGATCTTGAGAAGGTTCTCACAGAAGACGATTGGGGATCTCTTGATTTCAATCCCACCTTTGTAGGTGAGTATAGGGTTCCTCCTAGAGAGCTTAAAGTTAAAAAGAAGGAAGAAACTAGAGATCAATCAGTCTTACCTGAACCTATGAGCAATAATTTTGTGGTTGCTTCTCAAACTTCTTCTCCTCACACCTCTAATTCTGAAGAATTTGATTCTTTGTCTTATAAAAAATCACCTTTCCTTTCTGAAATGGCTAATCGTTATGGTCGTGGTTTTCATATTTTGGCTAAGAGTGGCTATAGTGGAAATGGTTGTGGCGCAAATGAACAAGGAATTAAAGTTCCTTTAGAACATAACATGCATGAATATTCATTTGGACTTGGATATAATCTTTCTAAGCCCACCAAAGCATCTAAAAGACCATCTCTCAATGTGAATGCTATATTTAGTAGTGATGATGATCTCACTTCAACTAAATCATCTTCTACTTCTATCAACTCTCATTCCCCTCATAAGGAAATCTTGGTGATGAACAAATCTCTTTATGAATCCCCTCAAATTTCTAAATCCACTTATGAATCTTTATCTCCTATTCATCATAAAGTCCTTTCCTCCAGGGATAAGGCTCTAATAAATTACACTCATCTCTCTTCTAAGATTTCTCGTAACTTTCCTTCTTCATTTTTTATCATTTTATACATGTTTTTGATCTCACTTATAGTTGAGCATTTAGCATGTCATATTCAAATACCTCATCCAATCTATCATGTCTTTAAATAACATTAATGGCTATTATGTTGCTCATCATTATGTGACATTGGTAGCTCATTTACTGGGGGCTCATTGTCATTCATGATGGTACAATTTCAAGTGCAATCATATTTTTGAAGCAACATAATAGCCTAATTTTCTATGTTATCTCTTGTTCCTATGGGGACAAGACTGATTTCATACATCACGTCTTGTTATGGTTAAAATTTCCCTTTGGGGGTAATAGTGTGGAAATATTGATCATCTTTTCTTTAGAATCCTCTTTTCCTAGATATGGGAGAAGATGTGTATTCTCTTTCTTATCCTACCCACTTCTTGTGAGGAGCATTTTACATACACTAATGTCTTGCTTGCATGAACTCATGCGAGTATGTAGTACATTTTGCTTATGTCTAAAATCTCTCCCTAGAAGATTGTGTAAGTCCTTCTCATTATCCTTATCCTTGGGAGGCAATGATCTTTCCTTATTTTTATCTAAGGATCCACTTTTTCCTATTTCATGGATGGTGTGAACTTTATTACTTGATGTTATTCCTTGTATGCATTTGTTGTTGCTTGTTCAAGGATTCTCCCTCACAAGAGGTGTAAGTCCTTGACTACAACCTCTTTAGCACTTGGTAAAATACATCCATAATGAATTCACTCTCCCAATTGGGTTAAAAAGAGCATCATCCTTCATTAAGAATCACTTTCACCTCACAAAAGAAGGAAGTATTGCATTCTTATTCTCTTCTTAGACAATTCCTCTCGGGGATAGGTGTATTTTGTACAAAGATCTCTTCTCCTCTAAGGATCTCCTTTACACATACTACAAGATATCCCTTTTCAACTATCTTATCCTTGCTTAAACAGTGCAAAACTCTCTTGCTTGGATCTATGACATTGTTGCATTTTTGGGGTATCTTCTTTTGTGATGAAGGTAGGTATCCTTGTTCTACTTTGCTTATGACATAAACATTACACTTTTGAGCAATGGGTCATTCTCGAAACTAGAGCACAGACTCTTAGAGGGAGATGTCTCCATTTTTCTTTTATGCAAGGTGATTATTCTCGGAACCAGAGCACAGACTCTTAGAGCGAGATGTCACGCTTTTGTACTATACATATACAGGTTGTAGCATACTCGGGCATAGACTCCTATGAGGCACTTCTAACCTCCCGTACACACACATGCACGAGGTTGAGTGGAACTAGCGGCATAAGGCTGGACTTTCTCACTCTCCTCCCTTACATGGATCACCTAGACAGACTCTAGGGGCTAGTTTTCCATGTCCTTTCTCCCATGGATCACCTAGACAAGATCTAGGGGTGAGAAGTCCATGTTTTCTCTCTCACTATTCTTCTCATGGATCACCAATGTGTGTATTCATGCTTTTTTCCTTTCTTTTCTTCTCTTTGCATTTTGTTTCCATTTACATCCTTCATCTTGTGTTAGAGAACTCTCGAATCCTCACACTCTTTGTTGTGTTGGAATTGAGATTTGGTCCTCTTTCTTACCAAATGATTCTCCATTAGTTTTTGATTTCATATAGAATCCTCTTGTGAGCATTTGTCATCAATATTCTTTAACAATTCGAAGTGGTAAACATGATACCCTGTTTCAACTCACTACAATTAGCAAGCCGAAACAGGGGGGGCATATAGCTACCCTCAAATTTTCATCACCTTCCTTAGTAAGCATTAGGTGATTTTGTGATCTAATGTGTGTTTTGTAGGGTGCGGTTCCTAACTGTGTACTGTAGATACCGCTGGGGGCTTCGTTCGACAGACTTATGGATATATCCTTTTTCAAATAATGTTTACTTTTCTGTACTTTAGCTTGCATATGCACATAGTGTTCATATGACCGCTAAAGTGGGGGCTAAATGTAGTGTCGTAAATTGTACACACTTGCTAGGGTGGTACAATTTCACACCTAGTTTAGCACCCGCCTTGGCGCATTTTGCATTTTGCATTACATTTCCCCTTTAGCACTTAATTAATTAAATTAATTAGGTCTAAGGTTCTATTTTATCATCTCCCATATCATAAAGTTGGGCCCTTTTCATTAAAGTGTGCCCCTTTCATTTTATTCCTCTAATACATCATTTAATCAAAAACCCTAATTAGGTCCTATTTTGAACTTGGGGGCTTGATTTCGGGGGTCAAAACATCTTGAAATCAGCTGTAACTTCGGGATTCTCTCTAAAATCATCATATCCGACGGCTCTAAAAATTTAGTGAAAAGTTGTCGAGACCATCGCGCCCGGAGAGGACCATGGCACCCGGAGTGCACATGGTCCCGGACATTTTTCTTGAAATTTTAGGAGCGCAATCCAATCATAAAATAAAGCTTAACCCCAAGAAATTGGTGGGATATTCAATCTCTAGGTCGGCCAAAAGTTGGAATTAAGACCTAGGGTTTCATACATAAGAGCTCTCTTTCTTCATTGGAAAGGATCCAGAATTTTGGTTTCAAGGACCTTCTATGCAGCGAAAGAGAAGATCTTTGAAGACTTCAACAACATTCAACATCCCTCTATCAAGCATTTATCAATTTCATTCATCCATTTAGGGCTTGGAAGACATTGAAGAACAATAGGAGATTACCGACTGAAGATTGGCTTGTACCCCTCCCTTGGGGGTTGGGTATGATTTCATGTTGTTTTCATGTCTTTGCATAAGCTTCAATATATCATTTATTCATGCTTTAGATCACTTTGCATCTTGATTTAGAGCATTTACATTATCATTTACAAGCAATTAGGGTTTACTTTCTAGGTTGCTCTAGTTTGCTTGCTTAGATTTTAGGATCTTGCACACACAAAAGGTTTGCACACACATTACTTTTACAATACAACTTGGCTATTCATGGAGGTGGAAATCACCAAAGTGGGGGTTTGACTAAGGCAAAACCCTATATAGCCGCCCACCACACCTTTTCAGATATAAGTGCAGGTTTCAGAATTAAGACAACGCCGCAATTGCAGATCCGAAAGAAGCAGACCGAGACAGAACTTCACACCAAGTTTCAGAGAAAAAGACTAGGACAGGGGTGTGGGGCGCCCTGGTCTTGCCAGGATAGGGGTGCTGGGCGTCCTGGTCCCTGGGACAGGGGCGCTGGGCGCCCTGGTCCTTTTGTCAGACAGCAAGTTTTCAGCACTTTCTGACAGCTTTCTAGGTTGCAAAACAGCAGTTTCAGGTGCAGAATCAGGACAGTGGCACCCGCACCCCCGTCCCAAACATTTCCACTCAAATTTTAACACCAGGTATGCATTTACATTCTTGTCTTGTCCTTGTGTTTACAACTTTCCATTATTTATGTTCAATTCTGCAAATCTTGTTATTAGTTCATACTTGCACTTTGTGGTTTGGGATTGAACTTGCATCATTTTATTTTTCAATTACAACAAAGGAATAGAAATCCTAATAGGTAGCCTGTGGCTCTCTCTTCCACAAAAAGAAGTAGCCAATTGTGTGATACCTCTAGGCTCTTTCGTATTCCACAAATGTGTGATTGAAAGTGAGATTAGGAAATGTTTGCTTAGTGCCACTTTTTCCCCCACACAGAAGGCAGCCAAGAGGATTTTGAGGTATGTGAAAGGGAATTTAAGTTTTGGTATTCATTACTACTCTTCTGAAAAGTTCGATCTTGTAGGCTTTAGTGATTCAGATTGGGGAGGTGGTATGGATGACCGTAAATCTACATCTAGAAATTGTTTTTCTTTTGGTTCTAGTTTAATTACCTGGAGCTCGAAAAAGAAAAGTATTGTTGCCCTCTCATCTACAGAAGCAGAGTATGTTGCAATTACCTCAGCAGGTACACAAGCTCTTTGGCTCAGAAAAGTTTTGGAAGAAATTGGACAAAAACAAATTCAGCCTACAATAATTTATTGTGACAATGTGAGTGCCATCAAGTTAGCTAAGAATCCGGTTCATCATAGCAGAACAAAGCATTTTGATTTGAAATATCACTTCATACAAGATTTGGTGTAGAAGAAGGATCTCGAATTGAAGCACATCAACACCTAGGAACAACTAGCAGATATATTCACCAAAGCGGTTGTGAAAGCTCAGTTTATAGCACTACGAGATAAGATTGTGAGCCCTCTCAGCATCAAGGAGGAGTATGTTGATAACTGATGTTGCTCTAGCATGCAGCTAGATTAATTTAGTTAATAGTTTTTTGTTTATTCATGCAAATAAAGCATGTACTCTAGCATGCATTAATCCTTAGGATTATTTTTAGTTTTGCTTTTTGCATGAGTTTGTTTTTAGTAAATAAAGCATGCTGTGCATGCACTTATTGTATTCTTAATTTAGGGAGTAGAATGTTTTTTTAGTTTGAGAGCCTTAGTAGCTTTCCATGCAATGTTAGGAATATATTTAGAACTGCAGTTATTATTAATTCTTCTAGGCTGCAAATTCTTTATATATACAACCTCTATGTAATTTTTTAATTAAGCTTCAATAAAGAAATTGGTGTGTGCAATTCCAAAAATAGGGCACTATGTTTTTTATTCCGAATTGTGATTTCTTTTTGCAATTTCTTCTTTTTGTTGATATTGTTTGCTAATTAGTTGGTTCAGAGAGGATAGGTCAGGTTCAAAATTCTACAAATTTTAGACTAGCGCTTCCTTTATTCAATGCCTTCAAAAATCAACATTCCCTTAATACACTTCACCAGATTATTGATGCTCTTCAAGATTATCTATTATTGGCTTGGTGTGATTTTTTACGTCACAACACTACTCTAATATCATGTTAAAAATATAGATCCAAGAAATTTTTTATAAAGGAACTCTACTGAATAAAGACCAGTCTATTCTATTTATATGCAAATACATAATAAATTGTGTCATAAGGTTAGCTGCATCATTTATAATCAACAGTTTGAAATAAGGTTGGATGGACTGATCAATGCTAAAGATAAGGCTGAGGATAAGATTGAGCTACTGGAGGTGGGTTTATAGTTAGTTTGTGTTAACAGTCGGGCTATAATTAATTTAGCATTTTAACAATTAATTTAGCATTTTAATAATGTAAATTAATTGATACATAAAAAACAATCTAATTATCGTAATCCTAAAACATCAATAAAAAGAATATATATATATATATATATACAATTTGCATCATTACTATAGACAACAATGTAAAAAATAAATTTTCCTATATGAAATTTGTAAATTCTCTTGCAATATACTTTAGAAAAGTTAAATTAGTGATTCATACACATAAATATATTGAGCCGCATAATACTTGGAGACCTAAGCTTGCCAAGTAAAAGAAAAGATAAGAGACTTTTGAGGTCCACAATTCTCCTTGATTTTTATAAATCTGCGTACTTTTCATGTGACATTGAAAGATAGGTAACGACGCCGAAAGACATTCCTATTTTCACACGACACAGCCATTTCTGAACACCTTTTGAAATTGAAAGTGTAGATCATTTCCATCACACATTTGCAATTTAGTGCTCCTGAAGCCAAGGCAAGGGCGGTTCTGCCGCTGTCCCACAGGCATACCATCACACCCACCATCACATCAGTCTCACGCAGAAAGTAAGTCGTAAGACATTTTTTCTAAATGCCCAGCTGTAGCGAAAGAGTTAAGGTGCCCAGCTATATCGAAATGTTAGTGACAAATACAATTTGCCTTAGAAAATTATTTGGAGTTTGATTCAGACACTTATGGTATATACTTCTTAGTTGGCAAATTGGTCTTTATAATGTTCTGGTCTGTCAGACCACTTTTTTGGAAATATATGATGCTAATAGTAAGTCAGTATGTACATTGGATCAATCTACAATTTTGCAGAGAGTAACTGAAGACAGCGGCCTCAAAATGATGCCTCTTTGGCACGCAGCAATCGTGTCATTCCCTGCACAAGGCCATATCAATCCACTGATGAATTTTGCGGAGCTGCTGGCCATACGAGGCTTTTTCATAACGTTTGTTACTACTGAATGGATGGACCAGCGCCTTTTAAAAGCAGCTTCTAAAGATGCAGCTACACATGACCGTGAGGTTTAAGAAAGGGGCTTCAAATTTAGATTTCTGTCTATCCCTGATGGCTTACCGCCCGAGCATGGTCGAACTGCCCAGCTTGGTGAGCTTTTTCTTGCACTGCAAGCTTTCGGCCCTGCTATGGAAAGTATGTTAAGTACAGCAGATAAGTCTGTCCCACCAATCACCTGCATTGTTTCTGATAGCTTCGTCTCTTGCACATTAGAGGTAGCTAAATATCTGGGGGTGCCAAGAGTTGTCTTCTGGACTTGTGGTACTGCTAATTCAATAGTTCAGGCAAACGCTAACTTTCTAGTTTCTCAGGGCCATATTCCTGTCAAAGGTATTTTTCATGAAGTCTTTATTATTCAATTGCTCTGTAATATCTTACCTTGAGCTTAGTAGAGTTGGGTTTGTTTTACATTTAATTCTTTAAATACAATTCCAAATTGGACGATTAATCTCTTCTAAAGTGATGAGCATTGTAATTGCAGAGGAGGACTTCAACTCTAAAGAGAAATTCATCACATGCCTTCCTGGAAAACTCCCACCGATCAGGCCAACTGACATCGTCTCTTTCTTCCGTGAAAAACATATCTCTGAAATAATTTACAGTGTATATCTCTACGAATCCCGCATCCAAAATATAGCAGACTACGTGCTAGTCAACACTTTTGAGGAGTTGGAAGGAGGCAAAGATGCACAAATGGGTTTCAGCGTTAATGGATGCCCAGCTCTGGCAATTGGCCCTGTGTTTCTTCCTAATTTCCTACAAGGTAGGAATTCCATGTACAGCATGTGGGAAGAGGATAAAACGTGCTTTCAGTGGCTAGACGCTCAACCGCAGGGGTCTATATTATATGTTTCCTTTGGAAGCATTGCTATAAAATCTGAAAGGCAATTGCATGAGTTGGCTCTTGGACTAGAGGCTTGTGGGTATCCGTTTTTATGGGTCCTCAGATCAGATATAGCAGAAGGTAAGTCTGTTGATTTACCTGAGGTCTTCAAGGATCGAACCAAGGATCGATCTCTTATCGTTAATTGGACGAATCAGTTGAAGGTAAGGTGCTTTTTACGTGCTGTTGTTTGTTGTACAAAAATATGGTAAATTCCTTAGTGGAAAGCTTGCTACACTTTCTATGATATAGACATAAAGCTATAAGATTCCCTGGTTTAAATGACTAAATCTTGAATGGTTCCGCTATTGTTCTCTGATAGGATAAGAAATCCATGACATATAAGAGTTATATCTGCACAGAGTTCTGACAAATAGGAGTTGGGCGATTAAAAGTTCAGAAGATTAGAATTGATTCAAAATAATGCCAACTGTTGGAACAACAAAGAAGACTACTTGATTGCCTGGAATTACTAGGAAAGAATTTTCAATCTCAGAATATTTCTTCCGAATCCATCTTGAAGGAAGAAATTGTTCCGATGCAACAAAATTCTCCCAGAATATTTTCTTGGAATTTAAAAGTTCTCAATCCGTAATAGCAGAATGCAATAACAAACCATGAGATGACAAAGAGAGAATACAGCTTTTGTTAAAAAAATTTAAATGTCTCCTTGTAGTACATATTACAGCTTTTCTTTCTAACCTTATCGTCTCCTCGCCTTAGCACTATCAATAACTCCAATACGGTTAAATCGACCGGCTGTGCCACACATAAAAGGGATAATGCACGCACCATCATTTATTTTAACTAAAAATAAATAAAAATGCTGTCACTAATTTCTAGTTTTGAATTTCAAAACGCCAAAAATATATTATAGACTTAAATATATATGCTTTTTTTAAATTAAGTTTTTCTACTTTTGTAGGTACTTCCTCACTCTTCTCTTGGAGGATTCCTTACCCACAATGGGTGGAACTCTACTATGGAGGCAATTTCTATGGGAGTTCTTCTGATTGGATGGCCTTATTTTGCTGATCAATTTATTGATTGTCGATTTGTAAAAGACATTTGGAAATTTGGCTTAGACTTTGAGGGTGTGGATATAGATGAATTCAAATTGGTGACAAAAGAGGTGATAGAGAGCACAATAAGAAATCTAATTGAAAGTTGTATTGTAAGGGAATTGAAAGAAAATGTTGTAAGGTTGAAGAAGGTAGCAAGTAAAGCAGTGATGGAAGGAGGAACTTCTTATACAAATTTGAACACTTTTGTAGAGGATATGTAAAAGATAGCAAAATCAAACTTGTGAAATTTTTTCTTAAATCTATTCATAATATTATAATCTATCCATAATAGAAGATATCATTCATTATTATGAATGTCTTGAAAACTTTTAAAATGAAATTAATATTCATTATTATGAATATCTTGAAAACTTTTAAAATGAAATTAATACAAATACTATATTTTTTTATGTTAGTTCAAATACATCTAAATGCTTTTAGATCTAAATGCATTGTCTTAATGTTCAAACTTTTAAATATATGCTTGGTCTTCTTTTTTTTAAGCTTAAATTCTCATTCAATTCTGAAACTTCTCACTAGACTCTAATTTTCTTTCTTAAATTTTATATTAGACGTTACATAGCTCTTTTTTACTAAATCCTTATATTGTACATTGAAAATTAAACTCCCTTACTTTATTCATCTATAAGGTTCTATCTACTATTAAGATTTTTTTGAGACGAGATTCTTAAGTGTGCTTCCAATAGCTAGAATCATAGAATAGAAAATAGTCAACTAATGTTGATCTTTTAATGTTCTTAATGTGATGGTTCGGCCATTATTTCTCTTTTGCACCTTTTCCTTCATCACTCTGGAAAATGGAAAATCTTGAAAGAAGAAAACTTAAGCATTTCAAGTATTTAAACCTAAAATGAATCTTGCATTTAAAGTTAAAAACTTTCCTATCAGCTCAATTAAAAAATGTGAGAATCCCTTTCGATCACCTCAATAGAAAAATGTGAGAATTGAACACTACACCTAGCATTAATAATTTGACATTACAGGAAATTTTTGTTAAAAAATATCCAACTGAATTATCTACAAGCCCAAAATTTAAATAAATGTACCAAAATCTGGCGACATGCAGCTCTTTATAAGTAATGACTTGCAATATATAGCTCAACACAAGTGAATCTAACTAAATAGAATTTTGTTTATGCTCAAATCCACAGATATAAAGCTGTATATGGTTAGTGCATTTAGGTGAAAAATCTTGGATGCAGAAGACAATGAATGTTAATGTTTTGCAAATGTCATCGATCATTGACTTCCAAATGCATGAAATTTTATTAACACTTGGTTGTAGTTAAATTTAAGATGTTTATCTGTATAAGTATCTAAAAGTCCCTATTAATTTAAGCTGGGATTTTATGGAGGAGGGCTATATCATGAATACATACTTTTGTCTTTTATACTATATGCAGTGATAAAAACAAATTAAAAAACTCATTTTCCTTCAAAAATTATTTTTTAACAGTAATTTAAACTTAGATGTTTGACAAGTGACAGATAACATTCCTAAGTGAGATGATTTTCAGTCCCACTCTAATGAAACAATTCCCAGCCCCACTCCAATTTCACCAGCTGAAATATGCAATCCTCATAAATAAAGACTGCTATTTTTCAAAAAAAAAAATTCCAAATAAAACTAGACCATTTTTTTTTTGTGATATAAGACCACCTTCTTCATTAAAATAGAAGCTTAAAGCCCCTATAGTATCCCACCCATTTTCCCTGCAATTAAGTCCATACAAGATACACTAGGTGCAAGGTTGATCAGGCCAAAATCTGACAAGTCCATACAAGTATAGTTGATGGCTTGAGGTCCCTGTGGATGAAGCTCTTATGTGCTAGGCTATTCAAATACTCCTACCCTGTGCAACGTCTAGTGCAATGCTTGAGGCTTTGTTTCCAATCCAAAGGAGGAAGCCCTGTCTGCGCCCAGAAGTGTTCACTAAGAGGCCCCTGTGTCATGCACTGAGAGACATGTAGATGGCTTTGGCGGATGGTAGATGGTTTTGTGGAGTGTTGTAGAAAGTCTCATCTTAAAGATCAGGATTAAAATAACATGTTGCCTCAATAATAAAATCTGTGAGCTGAGCAACCTTTATTCGTGCCTTTAAGAATGCCGTGAGTTTTGTGAAAGCTATTTTGAAAAAAAATTAGAAGCTTCGAAAAACTAAGTAAAGAAACATTGCTTTAACAAAATCATTTATGCCATCTCTTTATACTCTTATTAGAGCAGAGGATTGCAGTTTGATTGATAACAGGTCGACGTATGAAGATTAAACTTGGACTGGCATAAATCCCTCTTAAAGCCGCAAACCCCTGCTACGTGAAAGGAGATAAGATTGGGGTTTAGGGTTAGGGTTTGGGGTCTGCAATAAAATAAGAATAGGGATGGCTACTTGTTCCATGCCCCATAAACCTCCTAGTTACGGTATTTTTAAATGCAAATAAAATAAGAATATGGATGCCTTCATAAACATGTTGGGCACAATAACTCTCGGGATAACTTGGAGGTGCCACTGTAGCGGGGAGTAAGAGGTTTTGTTAAAGAGAGCAACTAGCTACGCACTAACATTAATATCAATCTTTATAAAAAATAAAATGTATAAGATAATAGTAATAAGGGTGAATTTTTGTCTATGTAGAGTATTTCTTAACTAGCATATCTATATTTTAAAAAATCTATGTAAAATATGTACATAGATATAAAATTTGAACTATAATACATGAATTATTCTATATTTTAAATTATTATACATGAATGATTCTATACTCTGAATGATTATACACAAATTATTCTATATGTTAAAAAATCATATTCATTTTTTTAACAAAACAAAAAAATATAATATCACTAAAAAATATTTCATGTTTGAAAACTTGCACAAATAGAGATTATAGAAGGTATTCTAGAATTTTATATATTGGATCTCAATCTATGATTTCCTTCCCTAGCATTCTAAAGATTCATTATGTACATTTTATATCCAAAAGTAAATGTTTATTAAATAAATCTATGTAAAAAATAATCTCTAACATGTTAATTATTGGAGATTTTGACAAACATTACAAATGCACAATGAATCTTTATTCTTGCATCAATTGACAACAAAAAAAAACCTGCATTCTTGATAAATGGTCTTTATAGCCTACATGAAATATTAACAAAGAGGATGTCAACAACATTAAGACATGCAACTCTTTAGGACAAATACTACTCAAATGACTTCTAAAGTAGCTTCAAATACCATAATAAACCTTGGTACATTATTAACAACTTATATTTACACTATTGTTTGAGTGGAAGGAAATAATGTTTCAAAGATCTTCAATTATATTAAATATATTAAATCATAAAAGAAAATAGTAATAATGAAAGGTTCAATTCTACTCTATTTTAAATATATTGACATCATTAATATTAAAATATTAAATTTCTATAAATATTACACAATAAAATCTAAAGACATTGAATATCCAACATATAGGTCATGCGGCTTAGGGATTGCGATGAGGCTTGGACATGTTTCGTGTAGATAGTTTTCTTTGATAAACTTATAAGGCACTGAGAGGTGGGGTGGGGGGGGTGAATCAATGCAAGCAAAAAAAATATAAATCTGATTACCACTTTAACTAACTTAAAACTTAACAAGCATGCAAGGAAAATAACCACATAAGCTAACACTCAATATAACATGCAATTCATAATACAAATATTTTTCACGTGGAAACCCAAATAGGAAAAACCATAGTGGGAATTAGTACCCACAAGGATCAACTCTCTGCAGAATAGAGATCTGACTGGTTAAGGTCATACAATGCCTTGTTAGGAGTGACACCCAGTTAGGACTGCTTTTGCCCGATTAAGAGCACTTACAATAAGGCCTGTTAGGACCTAGCCCTGTTAGGAGCTACCTAGCAATAGGATTTACAACACAAGTTAATGTGTGACCTAATTAGAGGTTTCAAACGTTTGGACCTGTGAGGATCCTACTGCACCCTATGAGGAGTGACCTTGTTAGAGGATTTTATCTTGCTATAACTGTTAGGGAACAACAAGTTTAACCGATTTGCATATAGCACCTTTGTGCTTGATAGATATGTTTCAGTTCTATTTCTAATACCAACTAGTCATCAATACAAAGCTTCACCTTCCATCGCACAATCAAGTTCTCATTCTAGATCCTTCATCTGATACATCATTGCACAATATTCATCCTTTTATAAACAAATCTGCTAAGTTGGCTAAAATCCTTGGAACAATTTCCTAGGTTCATTGAATCTAGTCAATCTTGCTCATCATGCTTTCCTTATGTCAGAAAAACATAACACAACACAAAAACATAACATTATGACTACCGATTTACCGATCTAAGCAACTCTTCTCTACCAGTTAACTGTTCTTCCTCACTGACTGCTCAGTACACCATAACTCACTCATTCCATCAAATCTGTTGATGTCATTCTAGTCATAGACTTTTGCCAATGTCATGGACATTCATTCTAAACCACAATATCTAACTCTTCACCGATATTCCGCACCGGTCGCTTGAACATAGCACTGTCTTTGTTTACCGATTCACTGTTTAACATGGTTGCCATCAATGACAACATGAAACAAGTTATCAATCATCCTATTACAACAAAATCATCAACATCAAGCTAATATTCTCCTCTTTCCTGAGATCCTTAAAGATTCTTGTGTTAGGAGTGGGGCCTCTATGGATGTTCTCCTTGTGCAGATGATCAACATGAAATAGGATGATTGTGGGTCCTTTCCTCTTGCATTAGAGAATAAGGACAAATATACTTGGAGCAGCTAGAAGGATTTGTTCAATGGTGGATGTTGTATCCCCATGGATGGGATTTTTCGTGGAGCGATTTGAAAAGGGTACTTTTTGGAACATTAAAGACCCTTCCCTAAGCAACTTTTTGGCTAAAATGGAGAACTCCTTGGTTGGCAAGTTTTTGGGAAGAAGGACGATGATCTCTATAACAAGGAAGTGGATGTCTGCAAAGTGGTTGTTGAAAGGCAATCTCTTGGTTTATGCACTTCCAAAAGGTTTGTTTTGCTTCTCCCTCTCCCTTCAAGAAGACTTCTTATCGATTTTATCCTTTGAGTCGTGGATCTTTGGTAAGAAACAACTCCTCCTATGTAAATGGTGCACATGATTTGAACTAAAACATATTGTAGGGGCCATTCCTACTTGGGTCCATCTCTTGGGCCTCCCTCTTGAATTTTGGGATGAAGAGATTAATGTTGGTATTGCCAACTCCTTTGGCCAATTTATTTTTTTGGATTTTATCCTTTGAGTCATGGATCTTTGGTAAGCAACAACTCCTCCTATGTAAATGGTGCACATGATTTGAACTAAAACATATTGTAGGGGCCATTCCTACTTGGGTCCATCTCTTGGGCCTCCCTATTGAATTTTGGGATGAAGAGATTATTGTTGGTATTGCCAACTCCTTTGGCCAATTTTTTTTTTTGGATTTTATCCTTTGAGTCGTGGATCTTTGGTAAGAAACAACTCCTCCCATGTAAATGGTGCACATGATTTGAACTAAAACATATTGTAGGGTCCATTCCTACTTGGGTCCATCTCTTGGGCCTCCCTCTTGAATTTTGGGATGAAGAGATTATTGTTGGTATTACCAACTCCTTTGACCAATTTATTTTTTTTCGATTCTATCACCAACCTTCGTTCTAGGTTCGTGTTTTCTCAGTTTTGTATTAGTGTGATCCCTAGATCATCTCTTATAGTATCTATTGAGATGATGTTATATCTAGGCTCTTGGTTCCATTTGATTGAGTATGAAAAATTGATCCCCTTTTGTTAGATTTGTTCTTTATTGGGGCATCTGAATATTCATTGCCAAAAGGGTGGTCATAATGGTGATACGATGAAGGAAAAAGGTAAAGACTTGGTGAAATTTGTCCAAGGTGCTAGAGGCTCTAGTTCTGAGGCTTCCAGAAATTCATTGAAAAAAGTGAAGAACTTGTCTGTGGATTCTACACCCATGCAGTGTGATGATTCTTCTCTCCTTTTCATTCCCAATTAGTTCTCTAACCCCTTGCCCAGGGTCATGGACTCTCTTGAAGTCTCTTTGGAGGTTGTGTTCTGTCTCTAGAATTCTTTGGTGGACTTTGGCCCCGTCTCATCTTGTGGGCGCTTGGTTTTTGACCTATCCTCCTCAATCCTAGACATTGTTCATTATGTGATTTCAAACTTTCTCAAAGGGATTGTCTCTCTAGTGGACTCCCCCTTGGTCTCTCCTCAGTTGGTGACTCCTATGAGAGATTGTTCTCCCTTGTCCTTATCTTCTCCTATGGAGGATAAGATGAAGGCTACCTCTCCTTGCACCCCCTCAAGGCTGGCTTCCTAGTCTGACTCTCCTTCTAAGAGTGCTAGGAAATCGAAAAATGTGGGTAAAGACTAGAAGGTGGGCAAAAAATCTACCAGAGATGTGAGGCATCCAAAGGTGGCTATAGATGTGGCTAATGGTAGCCAAAGTACCTTGGAGTAGGTCTAATTCCAGAATCGAAAGAAATGATTATCCTTTCATGGAATATTTGAGGACTAAACGACTCCCACAAATAGATTTTGGTTGAAAACCTAGTGAAAGAGTTAAAGCTGGATATCTTGCAACTTCAGAAAACAAAAATGAATTCTAATGTCTTCTTAAAGATTAGTAATTTCATTTGACCCTTGTCCAACTCCATTTATATGAGTGTTGATAGAGCTTTAGGTGGTTTAGCGACTATTTGGAAAGTGAAAAAACTTAATCAGATTCTTAAGTGTTAAGATAAATATTCTAATCATATCTCATTTTTTGATGGTTTTGCTAAAGTTTATTGGATATTAGCCAATGTCCATGCACCTAACAACTTGGTATCAAGGATGATTTTTTGGTCTTCCCTTATTGATGGTTTGAGAACTTTCAATAATGATCACTGGTTTCTGATAAGGGACTTTAATTCCCCCTTTTTCCTTCTGAAAAATGGGAGGGGGGGTTCTTCATATTTGTCTAGTAATATGTTATATCTACATGATTTTCTATTAGAGGGAGGGTTGGTTGACCTAGAGATATCACATAGAAAGTATACTTGTCTAACCTTCATTCTAGTGAGGGTTTAATCTAAAAGACATATTGGAGAGATGTATGCTCTCCACCTCATGGGATATTTCTAGCTCTTTCTCCCTCTCCTCTGATATCAATTCATATTCTAATAATTTCCCGATCATTTTGAAATGGGAAACCATTAGACCAAGCAGGTTCTTCCCTTTCCATTTTGAACATATGTGGATTCATGACCCCAATATTAAGGATCTAATTGCTCAATGGTGGAGTTCTTACTTCACGGGTATTTCTTTTTTCATGGCAGCAAGTAAAATTAAACTCTTGAGAAAGATAGAAGCTAGAGCAAGTCCTCTTTTGGAAATATCTTTTCTCAAAAAAAGGAGTTAAAAGCTAAGCTTCAAACTTTGTAGTTGAAAATTGAATAACTTGGTGCTTCTTCTGATAGGGTCTGCAAGGAGAAATCTCTTTTGGGAGATCTTCACACCATTATTTAGATTGAAGATCTATATTGGAAGCAAATATTTCATATCCATTGCATTAAGGAGGGTGATAGGAACACTAATTTTTTTCACCAGTTGGCTTCTCATTCATGCAACATATTTGGGCATAATGCTACTAAGTACAAGAGCAATACAAGAAGGAATGAAAGAATTAGAGGTAATGGGATGAGAAAAATTGGACAACAACAAGGTCCAACATGCTATAATTGTAACAAACCAAAGCACATTTCTAGAGTTTAGAGAGCAAATAATGAGAAGACTAGTTTGATTAAGAAGATTGACTTGAATAAAGAAAAATAAAAAATGGAGATAACATGGGTGAAGGAAACAAATGAAAGTATTGAAGGAAATTCTAAAGTAGGATCCACACCCTTTGTTGGTGTTGATTCTTCTTCTCGAAACTAATTAGAAGTGCAATGTCAAAGGGAGAGAGCTGAAAGAAGATTTTGTTTTCCTCCCCCATGTTTTTGGTGCTCAGATGTCCTTAGCATTTCAAAGTTTGGAAAGATCTTTTTAAGAGATTTTTGGATGTTTGTGAAAGTCCACAACATAGTTGTTGATTGATAAAGTTGTGAATCTAGCCATAGGTGAGAAGTAGTGTGCTTGTAGTTGGGTGCTATCCCTAGCTTAGGAAGTTGTGCAGTTATCACCATTTTTTAAGAAGTAAGTTTAGAAGGAAAGTGGTTGTTTGTAGTTTTGTTTCCTTTGTCCTTGATATCAAAGGAGGAGAGATTTCATTAGAGTTTGATGTTACATGTGTTGCCATCAATGACAAAGGGGGAGATTGTTGGAAACTTGAATGATGCTTTGTTATGTTCTCATTGATGTCAAATTGTACTAGTGTTTGACATAATCAGTTGATACATAGAGATGTCAAAAGTTTATGTAGAGATGTCAAAATTGTTCAGTGTTTGTCATAATTAGTTGATGTAGATGATCAGTTTCACAAATGATAAATATAGTCTACCTATCTGGTGTGTGTCTAATTTTAGACCCGATTGATGGTTTATCTGATGTTTAGTTGATGTGCTTCGATTGATGAAGTTTTAGATCTAGTTGATAATTTGTCTAATGTTCAGTTGACGATTTACCTAGTGATAAATTAACATGTTTGTCCAATTATTTAGTTGTTCAACATTTGTCAATTGCTCATTTGAGGATCAGTCTTGCAAACTACATGGTTCAAAAATATTAGTGTAGATGTTACAAATTATGGGTTTAGATATCGATTCTCTATTTGATAATGGTGTTGTTGTTTATGTGTGTGGCTTTCTTGACATTTGTAGTTGTGGATGTCTCAATATGGAAAAGAGAATTGATATGTCATTTGATAGTAATATTGAGTAAGCTTTAATATGCAAGTAAGAGTATTTATGTCCTATGTGTGAAAAAATACTACCTTTTCTAGTTTGTCACAATCAGTTTTTACAAGTGTGAAAAAAATATTTAGCTATGATAAGGGAGTATTTAAAATCTTGGAGATGATGGTTGATAATGCATTGCGTTGTCACAAATATCAATCTTATATATCATTCCTAGTTGCTATTTGTTTCTGAGCGCAAGTGTTTAATAATGGAAATAATCCATGATTAGATGTTTAGATATTGTCATGTTGCCTTATAGAAATTTTTTACGTACATAAGGGTGATCCCACAATCATGGGTTACACTTTTTGGTACATTCTAATCTTTGCTAAAATCACATATTTTTTAAAAAACATAATGATTTAAGCCTTGAGAGGTCCCATTTGAAGGAATTTATTGAAGAGGATTAAATCAAAGCCTCTTGGATCAAACTCCCTTGATAGAACCTCCCTAGACTTAAATCATACTTGCAATGGAGTCTACTTTGGACCCATTAAAATGCTAACAAAAAACCACTTTTCCATTACCTTTTGGGAGGTCAAATGAATTTATTTAGAGGTTTCATTTTGTAAGTATGTAGCCCTTATTATAATATTTCCCAAAAGTATAATTTTGAATATATTTAATTTTATTAATATATTTATGTTTTATTTCTTATTAAGGTAGGTTTTCCATTGAACATTAAGGTCTTTATTTCACACATTGTGGAAAACATAGAAAATAGTGATTTTTTTTTGTTAAAAATATCTTTTCCCTAGGTATTGATATCCTCATTTCAATAAAAAAAATAAGTTAATCAAATGGATACAAGAAAGTTATCCATTACGATATACACCTTTTTCCAAATTACAATTACTTTGAATTTACACCATGTGATAATTTGCCTATAGCAACCCAAGATTTAGAGGCCAAATGAATAGCACATAAGAGAGAAATAATGTGACAAGAATAAACTATATTCCTATAAAGATGACAAATACCCAACTAACCAAGTTATTGATTATTGCATACATTATAAATGAGCATTCTTATAAAGGAAAGGATATGAAATCACACAATCATGACATGTGGCTCAATAAGATACAAAGGCAGGTAGGGGTCAGTAGGAGAAGTAATAAATATTCCACAAGAGGTGGATAACCTACTTAAGGTGGAATTTAATAGAAAGATAACACCACAAAAAGTGGAATTTATTATACAACGAACTTCCCTATGTGCACACTTCCCTTAATGTCTCATATGCAACCTACTATGAAATACATTACTCTAAGTTAGCTTAAGTAAAGTGTAATTATGAGACATAATTTACACTAGCATCCCCCCTTAAGTGCAACTTATGGGAATGTAAACTCAAGCTAGCAATGGAAGATGGGTCTCGGCTACGAGGCCATGATAGGTACCCATGTATAAATGCAGTGCAATCTCTCACAAATAGAGAAAGGAAGAAAACCGCGTGGGAACAAACTCCCCCACCCCCCCCAAAAGAGTGATGAAAATACAAAAGAACTCTCAAAGAAGAATGTGAAGGAAAAAACCCCATGTGACAAAAAAGTCCTCCCCATAAGAGAAAAGAGTAGAGATCAAGTAGGCCCCCCTCAATGTACAATGAGGACCAATCTAGTAGAAGCTCAAAACTAAATGAAGAGACTACTCCATGATCATCGAACAATGTTCCTCCCCTTAGGAAGAAACAAAAACAAAGGTGTATCCATGAAGTCTCTCTACTCATGAAGGGAAGATGTAGGAAAAAAAATCAAGATGTATGGAGTCTCTAAGAACTGCTCAAGTGTCCCCATGTTGATGCTGAAAGTTTCCCCCCCCCCCAATCAATTGTACTAGTCCACAGTGCTAAAAATGACAATCCAAGATCTTGTGAAGATGAATATAGAACACTATCTAAAGACTTAAGTGTCTCCTCTAAGGATAAGAGACCTTCTTCAAATGTTGAACATAAGTATCCACAATCATGTCAGCCTCAAAAGAAGGATCCTGTAGAGAATGAGAAAGAGGGTTAGAGTGTTCCCTGGTAACAACTGAAGAAGAATCATCTTCATCAAAGAGAAGATGAATGTCATCAATGATGTCTCTAAAATCTAAAATGTAGGATTCCACAAACAAACCTGCAATGTCTATCAAGTAGTCATCCAAGGAACTATATATGGAAGATAAGGTATATCCTACTACACTAAATCACAAGAAGGCAAACTTGTAGCAAAATATACTTCATCAAGTGCAATAGAAGATGTGATATCAATAGGAGGAGATGAAATGCTAGCATCAATATTTGGGTCTCATGTAGTAACACCCAAGTTCAAGTAGCCAAAGTTCTCCTTGATATTAAAATTGACACAATAAGTGTGATCATCATGTGAAGAATCACCCTCATCAATTGGAACAAAGTATGCAAAGGAGTACAACCAAGATGAATGATCCAATACCCTAATTTCAATGACATCTCTATTTTCCAAGTCTCTAATGATAACTAAATTAGATGTGAACTCCATTGTCTTCCTCGTGACCCTTTGAGTGATCTGATAGATGCAAAGAAGATTTTTTGTCAAATGACATACACAGAACACATAATTGAAGGAGTTATCCCCAATGACAATAGATCATTTCCCAATCATATTCGTGTATGTATGATTTCCCATTAAAAGATTGCATACTATAAGGCTTAAATGAAGAGAACTTAGATTGTGAAGATGCCATTTGATGAGAAGGTCCTAAATATAGAAGCCATCTCCTTAAATCATGAATTGTAGTAGCACAAAGAGATTGACCTTTACTTGTCCCAAAAATGCAATCCTTTCCTTTATCAAATTCCTTTTCTTTGGATGAAGTTGAAGTAGACATTCTAGAAAGAAGATTGATTCTATTCTTCTCAAGAAGATTTTTCTATTCATCAATATCCTTCTTGTAATAATGTTGTTCATCATGTCTAAACTTCTTGCAATATGCACAAAAAAGATTATCCTTATATGATTTATCCTTAGTTGAGGATGTATAATTGCCATGTTGTGGAGAGGATGATTGTTTTCTATCTTGTTGTGGCTTTTGCTTAGACTACTATTTGTTCTTACCTTTTCCTCGATTACTTTGATTCACTTTATTAGGCACCAAATCTTGAGACTTTGAAGACTTGAGAATCCCCATCTTATTCAACTTGGATTGCTCATGTATCAACATCTTCGTAAATGCATCAAATGATGGTGGAGTGTATGAGGAACCTTGAGTCAACTGATGGGCATGAAAGCTAGAGACAAAGGCTGCATACTTTGAAGGAAGCTTGTCCAACAAATTGTAAACCAATTGAGCATCCTTATTGTTAATGCCACAATCCTTAAGCTTTTCTGTTAGCCCATTTTCTTTCATGACATAACATTGGATTGTATCAAAATCCTTGGGATCCAACAATGTGAAAAATAAGGTCATTTGATACATACTTTCTCAAAGTTCCAAGAGTCAAAATTTTTTAGTGTGCCATTCCAATTGAGCATTAGGATCAGATTTAGGATCTACAAGTTTTGTAATTGTTCAATTTATGTAATAAATGAGTACTTTTTCCATTAGCTTACTCCATGCTTTGATTTTCCAAGAAGCATAATTATGTGGAGTTAAAAGTGGAAATTTAGGAGAATTCATAGAAAAAAATGAAAGGTAACAAGATAGAGAGAGACACAATCACACAAGAAACGCCCCCCAAAATTCACTCAATCAAAGACCCCCCTCACCCCCTAACCTCAAAAAAAAATAAAAAAATGACGATTTGACATTTTATACTTAGTGCATGTACAATGGGACACTTGGAAACAAGGGAAAAGCAGACTTATGATTTCAAAATACAACTACTTCAAATAGGCTATACAAGACTCAAACCAATAATGAAAGAGATCTAAATCAAGATGCATGCAAATTACAAGTACGAAACAGGCCAAAAAAGACCAAGTATTGAAAGTACAATTTATAATAAAAACATAAAAATATGATAGCACCACATGAAAGTAGACAAAAATTTATGCACTTTAAAAAAAAGAATGTTACGTAAAAAGGAGGTTGTATGAGCCCAAATGAAGCTTAAGAAGTTGTAGAAATCAGGATTGGATAGGTACAGTTGTGAAAAACTTAAAATTATAAATAATTTATATACCAAAATTAAAAAATAACCACACCACTATGAAGAGCATGAAAAATTATCCCCCCCAAGAAGGAATTACATTAAAAAGGCCTCAAAATGATCAAGATATGAACCTTCGAAGTTTTACTACAAAATCAAAAATCTCATTAGAGAGGGGTCAATTTTTTTTTAAAAATATGCTAATACAGTTCTAACGTCATCATTTTACTGGATTAAATTTGACTCTCTTTAGGTCATCATAGCCAAAATACCTCTACGTGGCAGCACAAATGCTGATGTCATCTGTACAGATTGTTGATGTGGTGGTCCATGTGGCACAATACGAAATGTACAAAACTTGACGTGGCTTGCTAACTGTGTCAGTTAACGTGGCACTTTGTATAGTAACTATCTGCTACAGACCAATAAAATATTGCAACGTGTCATACAAAAATGTTGTGTGTCAGTCTGATGTGGTGATGACTCATCCGTATGGTGGGCGAGGTGGTGCCAACTATGCTCTATAAGGTTCAATGGAAATTTTCTATGTGTCACTATTAGGATGTTGACATGGGTTAATTATGTTCAGGTCGAGTGAGTAAAATCTTGCAATATAGCAACTGCTAGTTGAAAATGTGGCTATGCAAGGTAGAAAGTTGTGTAGGTTTGGGAAATTGGAGACCACTGCATGGTGGTATTGGGAGGTGGTAGGAAATGGGTAGTGGAGCCATGTGGACTAATCAAACACACAATGAAGAGGTGGGGGCATATATGGGGCCAACAGTTGGTGGCCAGGAACTAATGAGAGAAAGGCCCACCGAGAGACAAGGAGTGATGGGAGAGGTCTCACTAGGAGTTGGAGTGGATGGTTGCCAATGATGGATGGGTTGGCAACATTTAGAAAAATCTTAAATCCCCTCACCTACCAAACCCACTTGCAATCTTAAATCCCCTTCTAGACTCTTCTAATCATTCCTAATCAGCCCAATCCCATTTTCTAAATATTGTCACATTCCTAAGCAACTTGAAGTCACTTCTCAAAGCCTCCAAAGTCTTTGAAAAACATTTAATGCTTTATATGTTCAACAAGCTAACCCCTCAAGTCTTCCAAACCACTAATGGCTCTTACATGACCATTAATGGCTCTTACATAACCATTTATGGTTAAAATCCACTTGCCCTCATGGTTAGAGACTTTACCTCTAACTCAACCTCCATTTGACTCATGGGTCTCTTCAAACATTTATTGCTTTTACCATGGTTATCCTCACTAACTCTTGCACAAGAGTTTATCCATTGGATAAAGACATTGTTTATTGGATAATGGCTTTATTCATTCAACTCAACATTAACCTTACCTCCCAAGTTAACCTTCAAGTCATGTCAAGCATTTAATGCTTCTTCCCTCTCCCCTCAACCCATCTCATGTTGACATTTGTCATTCTAGGATTGGGTTGAAATCCCTCACATGGATCATAAACCCATCAATCCCGACCCTTGTTGAGATTACTCAATATCAACCTTCCATTGTTCCATTTTACCTATAAATAGAGCTCATTTCTTCATAATCTAGATCCTAAAATCTTGTATGCATCTAAGTTATAGTGAAATTTAGAAAGAATTTTAGCATAATAGTCCATATTGTCTTTTGGCTAAAATTAACATTAGCTAATTACATAATATCTCATATTTAATCTGCTTTACACTTGCATTGGCATAGTTAATTATTTCAATCTTAAATCTCCATAAGACATCTAGAATAGTGTAAAAATCTACTGAGAGCTACACTCATTTGGAACTTGGAGAGGAGAGGAACAAGGGACAAGGTGGAGGGCATTTGGGGAAGTTTTATTGCATTTCTTAGTTTGGTTAAGCTTTCTATTTTGTGTTTTATGTCTCTCTTGATATGCTTTCTTCGGATAGTTTTTAATTTATGATTTCTAACACTAACACTTGGATTGTCTCTTGTGTGTTTTTGTTTATCTTTGTTACATATCTTAACATCCTTTTTGTAGAGCATCATTTGGTGAACTCGGCGTGAATCGAACATGCAACCTTCTGATTCAATTTTTGAAACTACTAACTTTCTTGCTTATTTTAATTGACAGATAGGTCGTGCTTTAGCACTAGTTCTCACACTCTAGCACCTTCAAAAGTTGATGATTTAGTGCTATTGTTCACAATAATAGCACTATTGTCTTGCAACTAGTGCTATCATCCTTCTTATAGTGCTATTGACCATTAAGTAGCGCTATTGTGTCTAGTTTTAGTGCTTTTTAGCTCAATGTTTGACTAGATTTATTCTGTTTGATAGAGTATTTTAGCACTTATGTCCTTTTTATAGTGTTGTTGTACCTCTTTTAGCGTTTTTATTTGTTATTTAGTGCTTTCGTGTTAAATTGCGCTTTTGTTTCCACACAAAGTAGCACTATTGTAACAAAGAGTTTTAAAAAAAACTTTTTGTAACCGAAAAATCATAATCTAGGCTCAAGTAGAAGCCCACCAAAACTACATTTTTCATTTTTTTACGAACTATTTGTCTTTTGTGGAGGTTTTTAAATTAGATTAGGAAGTAAATTTATCGTTTTACTAACTTTTGAAAGTTGTGTTAAAATGAATTCACTTTCTATTTTAGCTTAAATAAACTTCACATTTCCTTTTGGGGTATAAAGTGAATCACATATTTTGTTTGGGCTTATAAAAAGAACCACAAACTCAAACCCAACAAAATTTCTTTTTGCAAGTTAGGGATCATTGTATTTTGGGCTTAAAACAAGACAACACAAAGTTTTATATCTTGCATTTAAAATCATAATCAACACTTCATTTGGGCAAGTTTAAAAAGAACAAACCATTTGTCCCTTAAGGTTTCAAAGCGATTTACTTCAAAGAAAAAAGTGTTTCAAATTCAATTGACCAGGATTTCAAGTTCCTAGATTACATAACATTTTGTCTTGAAGTTAAAAAGAACACCATTTTTGTTGGAGCAACATCTCCAAATAGTTAGATCACATTGGTATAATTTGGTTAAAAATAAGTGTTTTTGGTGATTGGCACACTTGTGCAAATTTTGTTGACTGGTCCTACTTCTAACACACACTATCCTCTCCCTTGGCTTTCGTGGTCCTAGGTGCAAGAGAAAAGTGTTAGTAACACTCAAAATTTTATCTTTTTAATAGAGGTCTGCCAAGAGACACATCACTCTTGGGAAAAACCTTGCATGGTAAATCTTTCAAGCTGCTATAGAAATCAGGTCAGAGCGAAAGTTGTAGACTTGGGTATAGTTGTTCCTATAGTGTAACTTGCGAAAAGGACATATGGGCCCCACCATAAGTTACAAGGATCTTAAGTGAGTCACTGTAGAATGAACTTATGTCCAAAAACATTGAACATTACTAGACACCTTTTTATATAGAAACCCACCAGTTCTATTGATTGAGGATATTTGTGAGAAGTTCAATGCAAGAGAATAGATGGTTTTCTCCCAAGATACTCACCATACATATTTCCTTGAGTAGAAACAAGTCTTTTTGAAATGCTACTTGTATCTTAATAAAAGTGTTGACTCCTCTATCATTGGGATCATCTATCTGTTATGCTCATGCAAGACATAGTATATCACATCCTTACCTACTATAATAGGATTCATAAGGTATGTAGTATCAAAGTTGAAGAAATATCAAGATGTAGGCTGAAAATATCGCAACTGGCCATTTGACCTTAGGGATAAAGTGTGTTTGAAGTGTCTTCATCTTGTGTCAGACCAGTGATAAATTGAGCCGACTTCAGGCTTTTGGAGAAACATACAAAAATATTTGAAAAGGGGTCAAAAAAATTCAAAGATTGGGTTTATTTAGACCCATACCTATTTGTGCCTTTTGAGGCAACATTATTGTTCTTGTGTCCTTGCTCTATTTTCTTGTAAAAAGAAATTTAAAACCAATTCAAAACAAGTATTCATCCAACACAAATTTCCATCAAACATTTGACCAACAAACAAAACTCAAAACAAAGTGCAAACAAGATATCAAATTATATGACCATCCTTCAAATATTGAGAAAAAGGAATCTTCATCAGCATGTCAATTTGAAGAGAAGACCATTGAGTTCAAAGACTTTCATCAAAAGAAGAAATTTTTTCTATCGCAATAGACAAATTTTTATCTCACATAGCCTTTTTGCATCATATGCATCTATATCTTCAAGGAAAATCCAAAGAGTTTGATAAAGAGCCCTTGAACAATAGAGCTTTTATTTAGTATAGATCTTTGAGTTGTCACAAAAATAAAGGAGGCAAAATCAATCCTTCTCTCTTTCCAAACATCCACATTACATATAACATAGCTCGTGAAGAACCACCAACCCCCGAGAGAGAAGAGGAATAATTTGTCCCATTTGTAACACAAAGTTTTTATTGAAGTTAACAGTCTATCCACTTTCACATTCATACATAATCCATCCATTCAACTCTCGAAACATAAAAGGGTCTTGTCCTAAGTTCTTTTAAGATATTGCTTGAATAAAAAACAACACATCACTTTTTAGAGTGTCTCTACATCTAGGATAAACTCATCCTAAGAGGCATTTCTACACAGGTTAAAACTAGTCTATGAGTGCATCCTCTCATTTCTAGGTAACTTGGTTTGTAACACATCTCAAACCTTGCTATACCTTATCATATCAACATTGTTGACAACACAACAAGCAATTCATAAAATAACTTTGGTAACATCAAACCTTTAGTGTTAGAGATCGATCTTCTAAACACTTAACAAAACATTTATCTCTCATTCCATCACCAACTCATAATCACTTTCACCAAACTTCCAAAAATAACTTTCAAACAAAACGGCTCACACTAGATCAAAAACTAAACAAATAGAGATCAAAGAAGAGGAGGACAAAAATCTCAATGAATTTCAAGAAGCCATAGGAGGAGGTCCAAATGATGAAGATCCTAGTACCCCAACTCTTGAAGCAATATAAAGAGCACAACACAACCCCAGGTTCAATCAACTTTTTGATGAAATCCTTAAAATAACACAGATGCTCATTTTCTAAAACTTGCTCAAGAGGGAAATAATGTACCTTCTGATTTTGATACCGCACAATTACGGCAAGCATCGAAACAACATAGTCGTAATGAGGGTGGAAGAGGTCGAGATAAGTTTAGATATGACCTTCATCAAGGAAATCCCCCTCCTCTTCCTCCTAATGACATTGACATGTTGAGGCAGTAAGTCGATAATCTAGCCCAACAACTCCACAGTGGTGTGAAAACTAATTGGTTTTCACTTAATGATATTTTTCCCTATCCCTTTGATAGAAACCTACATATGCCACCTTTTCCGTGAGGGTTTGAAACACCTAAGTTTAAAAAGTATCAGGGAAAATGAGACCCTAGAGATCATGTCAGAGAATTTCACTCAGCATGCCTAGAAGTGGCATATGAAGACACATATCTAATGGGCCTCTTTCCTCAGAGTTTGGGAGGGACAACCATGCAATGTGAATGGGCACAAAGTCCTTTGAAGACATGATCACCCAGGGATTAAAATGTGAATGGCCCCTTATAAAAAACAGACTTATCAAGATATACAATGAACCAAAAGATGGCCCTCGCCTGCGTTTTAACAGTGATAAACCTAACTTCTAGAATAAGAACAAAAACATTGTCAATGACGTGGTCATAGATGCAAGGACCATAAAAAATGCACAACCTATGCTCATATTTGTTGGGCAAAATCCCCCTCCTAAAAAACAACACTGTTGCTCCTCCACAAAATCAAGGTCACAATACACCGCAAGAGGAACCAAGACAATGACAAAAAAATTATAAACTAAAATGTACATACACACCCTTAGGGGAGCCTATCAAAATGGTGTTACATCAATTGGTCTCTTCAAATATGGTGACCTTACCAAAGACATCTAACTATGAACCTCAGGTCAAACCTCCATGGTGGAGAGATAATGAACATTGAAAATTCCATGAAGGGAAAGAACATAAAACAAGTGAGTGCCATAGACTGCAAGATCTTCTTCAAGATATTATTGACCGAGGAGAACTTGAAATGGAAGGACATGAATCAAAAACCTCGAATAATGATCATCTCATGTTCAAGAATCCATTTCCATCAGAAGATCAAAGGGGTCCTTCCACCTCAGAGTGAAACATAGATACAACTGATTATACATGAGCTACCTATAATTACACTATGAATCACCTATATGATGCCAATGAACAAATTGCAACCCTGACCATCAAAGATCCGAACCCTTCCTACAATGTTGTTACTCATCATAAAAAGATCACTATTAAATTAGCTCCACAAGGCACAACACCCATCCCAAAGAAGTATAATCTTGTGGACTAGTTAGATAAGACAACCACACTTATATCCATCTTAGAGATTTTACGCCTATCCCTATCTCATAAAATAATCTTGGATCAAGCTCTCCAAGAAGCATCAATCCCAACAAATCTTAATATAGATCAATTTCAAGCTATGGTTGGTAATTTGGGGTCATCACCATGTCTCACTTTCTCTGAAAGCAACGATACATCCTTCCAATAACCTCATAATGCCTCACTCAATATTGAAGAATGTATCAACCAACATAGGATCAAGTGAGTCCTGATTGAGAATGGAGCTGGTCTAAATATATGTATATTACAGTTGGTCACAGCATTAAGATATGCAATAAAATCAATGGACCCCCACAAAAAGATAACCATAAAAGCCTATGATGATGCTGAGCATTCTTCAAAAGGAGCGGTTGTTACTGATCTGAGTGGGCCTAGTGGTGAAGCACATCATCTGTCAAGTTGTAGACCTTCCTCTACCATATAATCTCTTGTTAGGAATACCTTGGATACACACCATGCAAGTCATTTCATCCAACTATCAGTATCAAGTTTCCCCATAACGGTGTAGAAATCACAATCCTCGGCGATGCAAATCCATTTGCATATTGTAACAATATTAACCATCAACTAGAGATCACCATTCCTAACAACAAATAAGCTATCCTGTCCACATCATATGTAAGTCTAGCTTCTCTTTTGAGTTCAATCACCCCTATACCAAAGCAAGAGAAGTTGAAAATGAAAATGGCTGAGGAAGATCTTAGAGAATATAATCTACATCAACTCTTTTGTGTTGGACAATTGCCCACTTCTCCTAGAACTTATGGTAAGCCTCAAAGGTTACTTCAACCACCACTGGTCAAGCCAACATGCACTTTGAGACAATTAATCCCTAGAAAAAGTCAAGAAGAGGAGACCAGAGATAAGGATCTAGCAGAGTGGATCTACAAAGATCCTATCAAAGACATCCCACAAGCTAAACTACCCACTGATAAATATTGCAACAGTCCTATTATCATGTAGAGAATAGGCTATGATTGCCAGAGTGCTTTGGGACCTTGGAAGCAAGGATGACATCATCTCTTAAAACTAGAATTAAAACCTAAAGATAACAGTGGATTAGGTTCTCAAAAGGAATCTCTTCCCAAGCTCAGATTCAAAGGGAAACCCAACAAACCTCTATATCAGCCTAATAGTCTAAAGAGGCCAGCCTTGATTATATCAGCATCACCAAGAACCATACCCACTCCCCCAACAAGGATGAAAATCCCATTAGTAGCATCCACAAAACTACTCCCACTACTAAAAATACCTACAAAACCCATTATCCCACTAGCAACACCGATAATATTACCTACAACACCGATAATCCTATCTGCAACACCAATAATCCCACCAATCAAACCAATAACCCCATCAACAACAACAACTGCGTCAACAACACTATTAGTAGTATCCGTACCTCCAGCAACATTGACAGAATTGGTAAACCCATCAGCAACATTAGTGGCACCCACAATACCAACATTTCCATCACCAACAGTACATCCGCCGATCACAACTATAGTGTTCAACTCGAAAGATATCTTGGTTTGGTATAGTAATTGGATACTAGAAAGAGACTCAAAGACTGACTCACATGAGTGGGATTTTGACTCCATACATCTTAATACTTTAGATGAGGAAGATGCATCATCAACTCCACCTCACAAACAAATCCCTATTTATGGAGAGGCACAGATTAAAACCTCTTGGGTTCCTAAACTGCAAACACCTTCCACAAACCCTACGTCACATCCTACGCATGGTTTTGACAAGGAGATTACCATCAATGACCTTCACTATAGTGTTTTAACCCTCACTAACACATCCCATGAACTTAACCTGATCGATGAGGTAATGCCCATTATCCATCGTAAACTTATCAAATGGAACCAACCTAATCCCCCATACCTTAACCAATTCCAAAACAATGAGGCAATCATTGACTTTTTGGAACTATGGGATAACATACCAAGTGGGGATCACAAAGCTGGATTCACCATCAAACTTAATAGTGCAGCATACTTTGGGATGGATGCCAAACCTTTTAGCTGCAAAAATATCATAATAAAACATGGATCTTCTAGTGAAAACCACAATGTGGCACTATTTGATCCCAAAAAAATAAAAAAGAAAGAGCGTATCCAATGGTGAAAACCTCTCTGAGGCACCTGAGGATGATAGGTTTGACATCCTCCCCTCCAGTACAAATCAGGAATGATCAACATTCCTCATCAAGGAAATAAAAGAATTCAATGTGGGGACCCCTGAAACTCCTCACCAAATACATATGGCATCTCTTTTAACTCCAAAGGATGGGCCTAAATTTGTAGAATTCTTCCAGAAGTGGCAAATCAAGTTTGCATGGTAATATGTGGACATGCCTAGCCTGGATCCTGATTTGGTCATGCATCACCTCACCGTGGCAGAAGGAGCTAAACTTGTCAAACAAAAGCTTCACAAGATGCACCCCCAGATTGCTGTACTAGTCAAAGCAGAACTTAAGAAACTCCTGGATGTTGGTTTCATCTAACCAATTGATTATGTAGATTGGATCTCCGACATTGTACCAGTCAGCAAACCAAATGGGAGCATCCGTATCTGTACCAACTTAGAGATTTGAATAATGCATGTCCTAAGGATGACTTCCCCCTACAAAACATTGACATGATTGTGGACCTAACAGAAGGACATGCCATGCTTTCTCTTATGGATGGATTTTTAGGGTACAACCAGATAAAGATCACTCTAGAAGATCAATATTAAACTGCCTTCACATGTCCATGGAGAACATACTGCTGGAATGTGATGCCCTTTTGTCTGAAGAATGCACGTGCAACCTATCAAAGAGCTATGACAACCATATTTCATGATATGATGCATACCATAAAGGAGGATTATGTTGATGACTTACTGGCAAAATAATTAACAAGAGAAGGTCATCTTGCCATATTAGATAAAATCTTTGACCTCGACTAGAACAATATCATGCACGACTCAATCCAAAGAAATGTGTCTTTGGAGTAACCTCAGGGAAACTTCTAGGATAAATTATCTCAAGCAGAGGGATTGAAGTAGATCCAGTGAAATTCAAAGCAATTATGGACATGCCACCTCTGAAGAACATCAGCTAGTTAAGGACACTACAAGGGAGACTACAATCAATTCAGAGATTCATTGCACAACTGGCAGATAAGTGTCATCCCTTTACACATCTGTTACACAAAAATTCCACTTTCAATGGGATGCCAGATGCCAACAAACATTCCAAATTCTTAAGGAATATCTTATGAATACACCATTGCTCATCCCACTAGATCCAAGTGGACCTCTATTGCTCTATATTTCAGCTAGAAATATGGCATTAGGAGTACTGCTAGCACAACACAATGCAGAAGGGAAAGAGTGTGTTGTATACTTGTTACCTTGTCATTTGTCCCTCATAACAAGAGTGAGTTGCCTTGCAAAATTTTTAGTTGAGTCCTTTTCTCCCTCTTTTGCCGAAATCTTGTTAAAAGTTCGTTGGTTCAATTCCTAATCCTCCTGTAAATCATTTCTAAATCCCTAGCATTATGTTTCAATGGTCGGTTTGAACCTCATGAACCCCTCAAACCATCCTAAAAAGAGTTCATAGTGCTCATTTAGGTACCGCAGGTTCTAAGTTGTGTCTAAGACATTTTCAGGCTAACATTCATATCAAGTGTTTTGTAGCAACTCTATTTCATGGTCGCGGATGATGTTTCATATACTCCTTCTCCAAACTGTGAATCATTTGAACCTAGTTCAAATAGTTTAGTGATATTCAAAATGTTTGATGAAATTCAAAGGTTCAACGCGCAACCAAAATGGAAAGGCAAAGCAATCAATGAAGCATATGGGTGCAGTTTGTGTTTTCGAACCTCACAGGTTTAAGGTTCAAGGTTTAAGCTCTGTAAGTATGATAGAGTTTAAGCAGCTCAACTATTCCTCAGGTATAGATGGTTCAACAGGGCCAAGTTCAAAAGTTGTCATGATAAGACAACTCAAATACTTCAGATTGATTTAAATCCCATATGAATTATCATTGTTCATCTCGGCTATAGCTATAATTATATGAATCTATAGAAGTTCGATTCTAATTTCAAAGAAATCAGTGTGTTTGAGAGTAGAAGATGTGAAAATCACTAAGAACATTATTTTGACAAGTCTAATTTTATGACAGTCATATAGAACTGCACACAGTACCACATATATTTTTACTCAGACATTATTTTTGAAATCCCTCTAGTCAAAATGCAGAAAACTAGATTTCAACCAACATATCCAAAGTTGAGAAAGATCAAATGGTGCAAACAAAAGCTATGGCCCCCGCACCGAGACAGATTTTGACTGTCATAAATATTTTCAGTCTGCCCAGCATAAAGAATATTTTCATTTTGGGATAAAATATTCAAGTGCCACTTGTCCAAATATTCTTATAAACTTTAGAGACTTATATTTATAATGTTTATAAATATTTGATACTATAAATAATAGTAATGGGGAAAGTGAAAAGCATAAGTTAAAAGGTTTTTCGAGATTCAATTATAAAACTGAATAAAGATCTCATGTAGCTATTTATTGTGAAAGGATTGAAGGAGGCGAGGTTCTTCTTCTTTTATTTTCTTCTAGCGGTCTGTGGGTGAGAGGGAGTAGATTTTTATTTGGAAAGGAGGAGTTGAAGCTTTTCTAAAAAATGTTTTGTACATAAAATATCAATCTTTGAGTTGATTTTCAAACATGAATAGAATGTAGATGATATCTTCAATCTTTGTGTTGTTGATATTCTTCTCATGACTATAGCTGGACTTTGAGCCTTTGCAGTTGTTTATTAATGTCTTTCCTCCTATAATCGATTGTGTATGTGGATTTATTACAAGATTGTGTGCTTGAAAGTAAGCCATATTGGAGAAACAACATTCTCTATTAGTTTTTAGTCAAAATGTTATCCATAAGTGTAGACAATAAAACTTTTATATAATGGTCTTCATTTACATCTATTTTATAAATCTTTGGCATTCATTTTCATGGCTATCGATGAATGTTATTTTCCTTTATTGCTTTCTGGTTAAAAGCATATCAGCAATTTAATTCCTTATAAATCTTCTAAGAGGGAGTTGTGCCTCTCAATTCAAAGGAAGATTATCACTTCAATGATAATCTATCCAACTGTTAGTTCTTTTTGTCCTTCATTTTGGGCATTTTGAGTTTATTTGTATAGTTATTTTAGAAGGACAAATATGTTCACTAACAGATTTTTGGTGACTCTGCTAGGGATTCAGAATCAAAGACTAGTGCATTTTGTTTCCTCAAATTTTTAGATTTATCTCTATGTAGGAGATTGGCGACTCTGTATATAAACATCATGCTCAAGGAAAGAGAAATGAGAAAAGGGAAAAAACTATATCCTTCTATCTTGGAAATTATTGCAATAGATGATAAAATACTGCATGACTTCTTGGAGCATTACAAAGAAAGTATTTCTCGTGCTGTTAGAAATAATATAAGTGTGGAAGATGATCATGCATCCACTCTTCTATGTAGAAGCCTTTGCATCAGATTTCACAAATTGAAAGAATTGAAAGAAAAGACAAGAGTTTTGCAAGTTTATGCAAAGAAAATATTGCAGCTGAAAGAAGAATTAAAATTTGATGATGATGAGGCTCTAGTCATCTTAGTTTCATCTCACTCCTACAATTATGTTGTCATGAATGAGCGAGAAGTTCAACAAGAAACAATTCAGTCTCATGCAAGTCAGACAATGGTAAGTAAGAATAATCAAGGCAACATTGGAGAACCTACGAGCTTGAATGAAATTTTTTTTTGAGGTCTTTCTCTTACTCGAAAAATAGAAACTTTCAATTTTGATAGTACAAAAAGTTATCTTGTTCCAAAAAGTATAAAGGATGAACATTTTCAGATTTACATGCAATCGGAATATGAAGCTTTCAATCTTATACATGAAGTTGATGAAAATGATTCTTTATGTTTAAAAGTATTTGATGAGTCCTTCATAGAATCATTTCATTTTGACAGTAAATCAATACTATGTCTTCCTAATGAAGGTTGTGTTCACAATAAGGTGGAATCATGTCTTGGTAAAGATGTTTCCCATTCTAAAAATCTGATTGAAAAAGAAAATTTAGAAGTGACACAAAATAATGGTCAAACTCATGAAGTGTTGTAGTCCCAAGAACTGTTGGCCATTTTGAATAGTACTTCTTTTTGTGAAGAAGAGATCATAGAGAAGTTGTTGTCATCCATTAAAGAAGGGGATTTCAAGGAGAAGGATTCAGTATTAATTTATTTCATGCATTAATTTTGGATATGGAATTTGCAGATTTAATCTCACTAAAAGATGTTGAAGTTGTTTCAGCTAAGTTGGACCCCATGCATGATGAAGTGTCTCTCGATTTCGAGATTAGTTCAAATGCTGAAAATTATTTTAAGAATGATGGTCTTAATAGTGGTGATTGTGAGAATGATGCAACCTTTTCCCTATGAATTTCTGAGCATTACCTTTTTCTGCCAGAAATAGAACATTATTTGAGAAGTATTGTGCAGATGTTTCGAGAAAATTCAGAAGTTCATGATGAAACATGGCTTTTTGGGCATGAATGTGTGTTCACAAAGTTCCTGCATATTGTTATTTTGGTGTTCAGCATTGAAGAAGTTACCAAAAGAGCATGGTTTTGGGTTGCTTCATTTGAATACAAGCCATTTTTTTGGAAAGGATCATTCTTCTCCCAACTGGTGGATGGTTTTGTGTAAGCATTTCTTGGCTCTAGTTCTCATGGTGGGATTTTCCTATTTGTATATTTTTGTAAATATTTTTTTGGTGTGATCTAGGTATAGCCTATCTTGATTTTCAGCCTTGGTTTAGTTTGGGTTTTGGCTTGTTAGTTTTAACTTGTTGCCTCTTCCCTCATCTGTAAGAAGTTCCCTGTGCTTTATTTTTCTTGACTCTATTGCCCAATGGCTAGGCAGTGATCTCTCCCAAAGAAATTATGGATTCTCCTAGTCCTTTATAGTATTGGTCTCCATTTAGAGCCAATGTTACCTTGTCATTCATCCCTGATAACAAGAGTGATTTGCCTTGTAAAAATTTTAGTTGAGTCCTTTTCTCCCTCTTTTTCTGGAATCTTGTTAAAGTTCGTTGGTTCAATCCCTAATCCTCTTGTAAATCATTTATAAATCCTTAGCATTACTTTCAGTGGTCAGTTTGAACCTCATGAATCCCTTGAACCATCCTGAAAAGAGTTCATAGTGTTCATTTAGGTACCGCGGGTTCTAAGTTGTGTCTAAGACATTTTCAGGCTAACATTCATTTTTGCAGCAGCTCTATTTCATGGTCATGGATGATGTTTCATATACTCTTTCTCCATACTGTGAACCATTTGAACCTAGTTCAAATAGTTCAGTGATGTTCAAAATATTGGATGAAATTCAAAGGTTCAACACACAACCAAAATGGAAAGGCAAAGCAATGAATGAACCATATGGGTACAATTTGTGTTTTTGAACCTCACAAGTTCAAGGTTCAAGGTTCAAGCTCTGCAAGTATGATAGAGTTTAAGTAGTTCAACTGTTCCCCAGGTACAGATGGTTCGACAGGGCCAAGTTCAAAAGTTGCCACGATAAGACCACTCAAATACTTCAGATGGATTTAAATCCCGTATGAATTATCGTTGTTCATCTCAGCTATATCTATAATTATCAGAATCTATAGAAGGTCGATTATAATTTCAAAGAAATCAGTGTGTTTGAGAGCAGAAGATGTGAAAATCACTAAGAACATTATTTTGACAAGTCTAATTTTATGACAGTCATATAGAACCGCACACAATACCACATATATTTTTACTCAGACATTTTTTTTGAAATCCCTCCAGTCAGAATGCAGAAAACTAGATTTGAACCAACATATCCAAAGTTGAGAAAGATCTAACGGTGCAAACAAAAGTTATGGCCCCCACACCGAGACAGATTTTGACTGTCATAAATATTTTCAGTCTGCCCAGCATAAAGAATATTTTCATTTTGGGATAAAATATTCAAGTGCCACTTGTCCAAATATTCTTATAAAATTTAGAGACTTATATTTATAATGTTTAAAAATATTTGATACTATAAATAATAGTAATGGGGAAAGTGAAAAGCATAAGTTAAAAGGTTTTTTGAGATTCAGTTATAAAACTGAATAAAGATCTCATGTAGCTATTTATTGTGAAAGGATTGAAGGAGGTGAGGTTCTTCTTCTTTTCTTTTCTTCTAGTGGCCTATGGGTGAGAGGGAGTAGATTTTTATTTGTAAGGGAGGAGTTGAATCTTTTCTAAGAAATGTTTTGTACAAATAATAGCAATCTTTGAGTTGATTTTCAAACATGAATAGAATGTAGATGATATCTTCAATCTTTGTGTTGTTGATATTCTTCTCATGACTATAGCTGGACTTTGGGCCTTTGCAGTTGTTTATTAATGTATTTTTTGCTGTAATCGATTGTGTATGTGGATTTATTAAAGGACTGTGTGCTTGAAAGTAAGCCATATTGGAGCAACAACATTCTTTATTAATTTTTAGTCCAAATATTATCCATAAGTGTAGACAATTAAACTTTGATTTAATGGTCTTCATTTATATCTGTTTTATAAATCTTTGGCATTCATTTTCATGGCTATGGATGAATGTTATTTTCCTTTATTGCTTTCTGGTTAAAAGTATATGAGCAATTTAATTCCTTGTAAATCTTCTAAGAGGGAGTTGTACCTCTCAATTCAGAGGAAGATTATAACTTCAATGATTATCTATCCAACTGTTAGTTCTTTTTGTCCTTCATTTTGGGAATTTTGAGTTTATTTGTATAGTTATTTTAGAAGGACAAATCTGTTCACTAATAAGACTATATGTCTCACACACTGGTCAGCTATGAACTCAATTACACACCTATTGAGCAAGCTTTCCTATCAGTTATTTTGGCAGCCACTAAATTGGGGCTCTACATGTTGATGCATAAAGTACAACTCTTTGCAAAGATCAATCCACTAAAGTACTTACTTAGGAAAGTAGCATTGCAAGCCGCTTGGCCAAATGGGTAATGATTCTGAGTGAGTTTGACATTGAGTATGTGGACCATAAGGCTATCAAGGGCCAAGCTATTGCAGATCAGTTGGCCGATCCACCCCTCATGGGCGATCATTCTCTTGTTTCAAATTTCCTAGATGAAGAGATCTTCATGATCACAAAAACACAACTGTGGAAACTCTACTTTGATGGCTCATATACTAGACATGGCTCGGTGGCAGGCATTCTGTTTATCACACCTCAAGGTGACAACATCCTAAAGTCTTACATGCTAACTTTTCCATGTACAAACTATATGCGAGAAAAGCGGGTCGATAGAACTCAATATGTGAAAAACCGAGCTCAAAGAGGCTTTGGTCACACACCCATAGGACTTCTTGGTGCAAGCTATGGACTCATGAAGTATGGCTTAGCTTCCCAAGGTTGGTCCCATGGTTCTCTATCTCACAAGGTCCCTCAAACCAATGTCTTTGCTCTTAGATCACTGAGCAAAGTGGTTTAGGGATGACAAATGCAAGAACGAGGGATGCTTTTGTTGATTTTAAGATGAAATGCATCCTAAGTTATACATGATCCTATAAATGCAATAAACTAGTTATAAGATGACAAGATTAGTAACAAGACTATCCTAGCATGCTATATTAGTCAACGATTAAGCTAAATGATAAGGAAAATACTCTAAACATGCATATTTAGATTAATTCCTATTGAAAAGAGAGGCTAAATGATGAGCACAAATGATATATTAAAGCTTGGATGGATTTTAGTATAAGTGTGATGCTAAAGACTTGGATTATGAAAATGGAGGAATGAGAGCTCTATTTATAGCAAAAAAAGGGCGATGGATGGTCAGGATTGAAAGAGTTAATCAAGGGCTAAGTTTGAAAGTTGGTAATCCATGTTTGCAATGGGCACCAATGAAATGGTGACAAATGTCAACATAATCTTGGTTGAGAGGAGATGTAAGAAGCATTAAATGCTTGAGAAGACCTCATGGTTATCTTAGGGGATAAGGGTTATGGTTAAGTTAGGGTTATCCATTGGATAAAGCTTTTACCCAAAGGATAAACTCTTGTGCAAAAGATTAAGGATAATCATGGTCAAAGCAATAAATGCTTGATGAGACCCTTGGGTTACATGGAGGTTGCGTTTAGGGAAATTCTTTAATCATGCTAGAGGATTGAGTTAACCATTAATGGTTTGGGAGACTTTCAAAGTTAAGTGGTTGAAGTCTTTAAGGGTTTTCAAAGACTTTGAGGGTTTGAGAAGTGACTTCCCTTTGTTTAGGGATGTGACAAAGTTTAGGAAATGGGTTAGGTTAATTTAGAAGTGATTAGAAGAGTCTAGAAGGGGTTAGGAATAGGGTTTAGGAAGCAAGTGGGAGATGTAGGATTTTGCAAGTGGATGAAGGGAAAATAGGATTTAATTGAATGAATTTAATTCAATTTGGTTGCAATTTGGGGAAATCAAATAAATTAGATTTATTCAATTTAGGGTAAACTATTTAATTAAATTTGAATTTAATAAAAAAGTGGATAGTGGATTTAATTGAATAAAATGATTTATTCAGTAAATGGCAAAAGAGGCCTAGTGAATTTAATTTAAATAAATTGAGTGATTTACTTAAAATAGAGGAATGTGGGTGATTTAATTAAATTGGATTTAATTAAATAGAGAAATGAACATAAAATATTCATTTAGGAATATGGTCATTTTTATACGTCTACATTTTGCCCCTCTTTGAAGTGACGTGTGTGCACATGTTAATTTAAAGAAAATGATGTGTTATCGTGATTTATGATTAAATAAAAATTTTATGTGATTTTGAGATATGTCATGCCCCAATTTTGATAATTGATGTTGATAATACCCCCTCGGGAGATGAATCAAAAATTTGGAAAAATTTGATGTGATTTGATAATTGTGTATGCTTTGCAAAATTTTGGCTATGTGGAATGCTTGAATTGATTCATCTCCCGATAATTGATGTGTGCAAGGGTATGAGGAAGACCATGAATGAATTACATGCTCAATCCCCTAACCCTAATTTTATTTTACCCTATAAAAGGGGAAAAGTGCATTGTTTTGTCTCATTTGTGCTTGTTGACTTCAGAGAAAGAGACTTTTGGAGAGAAGAAAAAAATGCCTATTCCATATTCTACGCATCGATTCGAACACGTTCGAAGGTATCGGAGGCCTGCTGTGTATGGACCACCGGTAAGTCAACCTTTTTGACCCCTTTTTGATTTTTTATTTTGTCATTTTGGGTACTTTTTTGGAATTTTTCATGCAGGTTTAACATTTTAGCACATCTAGGTCGTCGGTTAGCGCATACAAAAAATTTCATAGTGCATAAGGTTGTTGATTTAGGTTGCATCCGAAAAACGTAGGGTAGCACATAGGTTTGCTAGGTTAGCGCTTAGGTTTGCTAGTTTAGCGCATAAATACACATTAGTGCATTAGGGACACAGTGTAGTGCAGAAACTAAAATAGGTAGCGCATCAGGGAAACCTAGGGCATTGGGTAGACAGGGAGAGTCACATGGGTAGGGGTAAGTAGCGCGTAGGTTAGACCTAGCACATAAGGTTAGATAGGTAGCGCAGCCATAGGATAGGTTAGCGCATAAGATAGATTTAGCGCATAGGGTGGCTTAGATAGCGCATGGGAAGAAATAGGTAGCACATAGAGTTAATCTAGCGCATGGTGTAGATAGGATAGTGCGTGGAGAAAATAGGTTAGTGCATCGAGTCAATTTAGCATGTAGCCAAATTTAGTTAGCGCATGCGGTCAGTTTTGTGAGAAAAGATGAGTTGTGAGTGAGGAAAATTGATAAGTTAAGGTCAGTTTTGCTGGGATAGGTGTAAAATGTTTTTTTTCTATGTTTGTTGTCATGGTTTTGATTGTTTGTTCAATATAAGTGTTGATATAACTTGGTTTGATTTGCGATTTTTCAAGTTATTCATAGATATCGATGTGGATTTGGTATAAACTTGATTTGATTTGCATTGTTTCAAGTTAATATATGTGGAGCCTGATTTGTGTTACAAGCTGATATGATTGTGGAACTTGAGTTGTTTTACAAGTTGATATGGGTTGGAAACTTGGGTTGTGTTACAAGTTGATGTGAAATGGGAACTTGAGTTGTGTTACAAGTTTGATATGGTTTTTGTAAACTTGAGTTGTGTTACAAGTTGATATGGATAGATATGATATGATTTTGATTTTGATATCTATGTTTTGATGAGGAACTGATATTGAACTTGTTTTGCTATTTTGATAGGAGCGATTGGTAGTGGTTCAGTCACGCGAGCGATTCCCGAGACCATCGGCATTGATACCACGGTTGGCACAATCTGATTTGGACATTATTGAGAGAAGCAGCTTGTCTTCCCTATTGGATACGCCTCTGTTCACTGTGAATCAGGGTTTAGTTACAGCACTCGCAGAGAGATGGCACAGTGATACAAACACCTTCCATTTTGCCACAGGGGAGATGACTACCGGATCCTGCGCATACCTGTAGTAGGGGAACTACTACCTTATGAACAATCAGAGGAGGGCGGGATAGAGGCACTTTGTTAAATTTTTCACGATGATATAGTGTGTGGGTATGAGATTCCATGGTAGTAGTTTCTGGATTTAGATTATGCGCCTCTTCCATCAGTACTGGCATGGTTTGTAGGTGGTTTCATATGTCCCAACCATAGGTCAAAGGGACTATCTATGGGATGGGGACTGGTACTAGAGGAGATGGTTACACAGGGCCGTAGGTTCACATGGGGATCGGCTATGCTAGCCCATTTGTACAGGGACTTGCACGAGGTAGTATAATTGGGTTATGATAGTTTGTTAGCTAGTATTACACTTCTACAGGTATGGTGTTGGGAGCACATTCCTATAGCTAGGCCATTGGTGGACAGAGATAGGTCGGTTGGACGTGCCTATGCATATGGATACAGGGGGTTAGTTGTCCAACGGAAGCTGGGCAAACTGGAGTATTGGAGGAGGGTACTAGATGATATTGATATGGTCATATGGCGACCGTATACAGGTTGCGAGGTTTGGGCTGAGGATGGGCTGGAGATGCCATATGTCTTTATGACCCGATTTTTGATAGGGAGGACCCCTCTTGTGATTGAGAGATTCTTGGTTATGAGAGTTTTGTGATAGTTTTGTCGACAGTAGGGGATACCATAGGGGACCTGTTTGTATGCGCGCCGGAGGCAGGACATACCATTTTGGGGTCTGACTATTGATAGTGCAGTGGCCATGGAGGAGTTTGCGCAACTAGCGAGCCAGATATGGGATTATGCCTCGGAGATTTTGGATGCTGGGATGATGGCTGAGTTTGCTAGACTGTTTGCAGCTTGTGCCGTGGTGAGGATATCGGATCTAGCGGAGATGCGGCCTGCTTTTGATGATGTTGAGGATGAGGGAGGGGGAGATAGGGATGAGGGAGTTGGTGGAGGAGGTCAGGGTAGGAGAGGAGACAGAGGTAGAGATAGGGGTGATAGAGGAGTGGATAGAGAAATTCGATGAGTTGTGATGGATAGAGGTAGAGAAGGGTTGGCAATTGGAGCAGGGGGTGAGGGGATGGTGGGAGAGGTGATAGCAGTAGTGGGAGGGACTAACGAGGTGAGACGGCCAGCCCAGAGAAGGAGGACTGATTTGTTACCTCCACTAGCATCGAGGACAGGTAGAGGGACAGGGGGTACCCCTTCACAGGTACCCCTACGAGTCCGGGTTCCGACTCATGTGGAGGATGCCCAGATTAGGACCTTACAGGTGACAGTGCAAGAGCTGCAGGCATGACTATTAGCACATCAACATCAAATTACAGAGCTGACCACTGAGTGTGACACTAAGATATAGCGGCGGGGTCAAGCAGAGGAGCTCGCAGCGAGCGTGTAGAGAGCAATAGTAGGTGGGCCGATGAGGGGCACCTTGAGAGAGTTGGCCTTGAGAGCCCAGGTGGCGGAGTACTACCGTCATCATTATGAGGCTATGGTGCACAGGGAGCGTTGAGTGTAGAGTTTTACATAGTCGAGATCAAGTTGATCTCGAGAGACGAGATTGCGGTTAGAGAGTAGAGGTATGACAGGGCCACTGAGACATGATCCTCCTAGAGATCTAGGGGCTGGGACTTCTATGGTGAGACCATCTCCTTCAGGAGATAGTCATACTTGAGAGACACTATCTCTATTATATTTTTTATCATTGTATTTGGCCGAGACATGACATATTTTGTACATTTTGATCATTTTTGATATATATATATATATGACACCATTTTCTTTGATCATGTGATGTGTTATGGATGCATTTTCTATATGCTTTTACTTTATTCTATGATGGTGCAATGCTTAAATAGTTGATATGATGAAGTGAAACGCATGATGTTATGAGATGTATCTTGAAAATGAGATGAATTATTATGATATGCTGTGAGATGTATCTTTAAAATGAGATGAATGATATGATATGCAGCTAATTGTAAAATAATATGCAACTAATTATTTTTGGAGCACCCTCATTCTACATTTGTCATCCGATATAAGCGCATGTTTATTTGCTTTCGATATATGTATCATCATTGAGCATAGATTGATTTTTGGATATGTTGAAAATTTATACAATCAGAATGGTATAATTAAACCATGATGACCTGAGAAAAATTTACATGATGTTTTGATTTTGCAAGATAGCACAAGCGTCAAGGTATAATTGAACCAAGACGAATAGAGTGCGGATTGCGTATAAACAGGCACGATTAAACCATTTGTATGCATAAAGTGGAATCATGTCTTCAGTGATATTCATTGTATCACATCTCGAGACAAGTATTTACATAGTACAAATGATTGCCTCATAGACAAAAGACTAAGAAAAATATTGGAGTTTCTCGATGTTCTCTAGCTTGGAAGCATTATTGAGAAAATTTAGAGAATCCAATAATTCAAAAAGCTAAATGCAAAAATAGTCAAGACTTTATGCAAAATGCAACAGTTGGTATTTCAGAAAATCATCCATCGTATTTCTCTTGTGAATCTGTTATTGATCGATGTTTTGATTTGGGTTTGTGTAAGTTTTTGCTGTGTTGGATATGATGTTCTGAGTTTGCAAATAGTTTTGACGATTTGAACATGTTTGTAAGTTTTGATGTTTATTGCCCCTAGATAAGTGCGCCTCTTGATGTGGATATGTACAGTGATTACCAAGCCATGGTAAAGTGTGGTGAAAGGATAGATGGATAAATCAAGATAGTGACTACGCTAAGTATATACTGAATGAATGTTTGCTAAGTGTCGAGTGATGGCCGATAGTGCTTTACTATAGAGATAAGGATATGGATATAGATAAAGGAGCTATTCTTTCACAATAGCACCTGTTACCAGGTTTTCACCAGTTTCTTTTATTGTACCTTTTTATTTGCTTTTCCTTGATTTTTTGTTTTTTTTTATTTTTTCATGCATTAGACTACTCAAGTGTAGTATTTCTTCAGATGATTGTTGTTAGTTGGTTTGTCAAGCACGTCTCCTTCTGAAGTTGTTAGCTGATAAGCACCTGATCCATAGACTGATATGATGACATAGGGACCTAACCAGTTAGGTTCAAATTTCCCTATATTTTCTCGATCTTGTTGATTTCTTAGATTTTTCTTGAGTACTAGATCACCAACTTTGAAATTTTGGGGAATGACCTTGTGATTGTAGCTTCTACACTTGCATTGCTAATATGCTTTTAGATGAGTGTAAGCATGTTGACGTCTTTCATCTAGAAGTTCCAGTTCTTGTAGTCGGTTGACTCGGTACTCTTCATCTGGGATTAAGCTTTTTAGAGAGACTCTGAGAGATGGAATTTCTACTTACAGTGGTAAAATAGCTTCTGATCCATAGACCAATGAGAAAGGTGTTGCTCCTATAGGCGTGCGGATGCTAGTTCTGTATGCCCAAAGTGTTGGATTGAGTTGTACATGCCAATCTTAATCTGCATCATTGACTGTCTTCTTTAGGATTTTCAATATTGTCTTGTTGGATGCTTCTGCCTGACCATTTCCCTATGGGTAGTATGGTGTAGAGAAATGATTTTGTATTTTGAATTGTTCACATAGTTCTTAGACATCCTAGTTTTTAAACGGTCATCCATTATTGGTGATGATGGAACTTGGAATACCATATTTGCAGATCAGATAGTTTAGGATAAAAGAGGCAATTTGTTTTCTAGTCACTCTGGTCATGGGGATTGCTTCTATCCACTTGGTAAAGTATTTTTTTGTAGTTATAATGAACTTGTGTCCATGTAAAGATGAAGGATGAATTTTGCCGACCAAGTCGAGTCCCCACTGACAAAAGGGTCAGGATGTTGTAAATGGCTACAATTCTTGTGTTGGTGCATGTATCAGATTGCCATGGATCTGGCATTTAGGACACTTCTTGGCAAAGTGGTAAGAATTTTTTCCATTGTAGGCCAGTAGTATCCCATTCTTAGAAGTTTTTTAGCAAGAGTAGTCCCACTTGAATGTGTGCCATAGATACCTTTGTGTAGCTCATGTAAAGCGGAATCAGATTCATTACGATCAAGGAAATGAAGAAGAGTACCATCTAGACCTCAATGGTACAAAGTATCAACAGTAAGGGTATAACGGGCGGCTTGTCGGATAAAGTTACACTTTTGGTTTCAGGATTGGTCAGTGGGTAGAATACTATTCTTTAGATAATCATATATTGGTCCATACAAAGGGGAATCCGAACTAGTCAAGGCATAGACAACATGGGATTTAGAGTGGTCATAGGCTAGGGAGAACAGTTGCTCTGGAATCTGTAGTAATGAAGTGATAGTAGCCATTGCATCAGCTGCTTTGTTGTTCAACCTTGGTATTTGCTCGAAGGTGATGTGTACAAAATACTATTTGAAGTCATCCACCATTCATTTGTAGGGTAGTAGCTTATCATCTTTTGTCTGATAGTTGTTATTGATTTGATTGATGACTAGTTGTGAGTCTCCGTAGACCTTTAACTCCGTGATTTTCCATTCTATGACCATTTTGATGCCTATAACCAATGCCTCATATTTAGCCACTTTTTTTGTGCATGGGAACCTAAGCTGATATGATCTTGGTATAGTGTGTCCTTCAGGAGTGATGAAGAGAATGCCAGCACCTGAACCATGTTGTGTGTAGGATCCATCAAAGTATAAGGTCCATTGCTTGGTAGAAATAGCAAGAATGTCTCTATCTAGAAATTCAATCTCCATAGTTTGTTTTCCTGGTAGCGGTGCTTCAACTACTTGATCTACAATTGCTTGTCCTTTGATAGCTCTTCATTCTATCTATTGGATATCAAATTCACTGAGAATCATTACCCATTTAGCCAATCAGCCTGTAAGAGCTGCCTTGCTGAGTAGATATTTGAGAGGATCAATTTTTGCCACTAGCTTAATTGTGTGTGCTAGCATATAATGTCAAAAATTTTGAGAAGCAAAGACTACTGTTAGACAAGCCTTCTCAATGAATGTGTAGTTGAGTTCACAGCCATTCAATGTCCTACTGATGTAGTATATGGCTCGTTCCTTTCCTTGTTGATCTCTTTGTGCCAATAGTGCCCCCAGTGATATATCTGTTGTTGAAATGTATAAAATGAGTGGCTTTCCTACTATTGGTGGTACTAGAACTGGTGGGTTCATCAAATATTGTTTGATTTGATAAAAAGATTCTACACACTTAGCTTCCCATCTAAAAGGTACATTCTTATGTAGCAAATGATTGAATGGTAGCCTTTTATCAGCTAGTTGAGTGATGAATTGCCTAATTGATTGAAGTCGTCCTCGTAGAGATATGAGCTGACTGATATTCTTTGGTGGTGGCATCTCCATAATGGCTTGTACCTTTGCTGGATCTACTTCAATACCTTTAGCTGAGACTATGTAGCCTAGTAACTTGCCTGATGTAACCCGGAAGACACACTTCTTAGGCTTGAGCCTTACTTGGAATTTTTCTAGTCGATCAAAAATCTGTGTTAAGATGCTGAGGTGTTCTGCTCTAGAGAAGGATTTAGCTAGTAAATCATCCACATAGTCTTCCATGAAGGTATGCATCATGTCATGAAAGATTGTTGTCATTGCTCATTGATAAGTAGCTCCTACATTCTTTAAGCCAAAAGGCATAACATTCCAATAGTACGTTCCCCAAGGATAGGTAAACACTATTTTATCTTGATCCTCTGGGGCTATTTTTATTTGATTATAGCTTGAAAAACAATCCATTAGTGAGATCATTGCATGGCCCACTATGAGGTCCACAATTATGTCAATACTGGGTAACGAAAAGTCATCCTTTGGATAGGATTTGTTGACATCTCTGAAATCAGTGTAGATTCTGATACTGCCGTCTAGTTTTGATACTGGTACTATGTTGGAGATCCATTCTGCATATTCGATGGGCTGAATGAATCTGACATCTAATAGTTTCTTCAGTTCAGCCTTAACCATGAGTGCTACCTGTGGATTCATCTTTTGTAGTTTTTGCTTGACTGGCTTAACTCCTAGAGAGATGGACAAGTGATGCATGATTAAGTGTGGATCAATTCCAGGCATATCTGCATATGACCAAGAAAAGTTAATTTGCTTGTCTTTAACAAAGATGATAAATGCTAATCTTTCCCCCTGTATTAGAGATTTTGCAAGGTGTATGTTTTTGGCTGCTTCTGTAGTACCAATGATGACTGATTGAGTGGGCTCAATCAATATGGGTGATCGCTCATGAAAATGTTCAGGAAGAGTGTCAAGTCTCCCATCCTTAGGTGCCTTAAAAAGGTTTTCACCCTCAGATGCATCCTTTATTTTTACTTTTTTGTGATCTAGAATTGCCATTGATTGGTTTTCAGCATCAGATCTTTTATTTGGTTCATTTTTGCGACTGAGAGACTTGACACTCCCTTGGTTGCAGACATCATTATTGTGTTCACTGGTAGAGCCTGTTTCTGGGTTAATGGTGCATAGGTAGTGGATAATAGATTCATCATCTAGGAAAATTGGCATATCATGCATTTCGGGTTCATCCTAGTAAATGAGGTCAGGAAAGATAAGTGGTAAGGAATCGTTTGGTGGATCAAGTTTTGCTACTATAAGTGTCAAGACAGAGGTTTCATCGTGATTGGTTTGGGTGCTAAAGAAGTTCAGGATTTCATCGAGGTCTTCGATGGTATCATCCTCCATATAGACTTGTTCATAATGTTTATGTTTACTTTCAATGGCATCATAGATATTCCGTGGTCCAAATTCAAGTAGTCCAACTTCTGTGTTATGCTCTTCTTGAGAAAGGGATATGGAACTAGTATTGTCAGCGGTATCTCTAGTAGTATTTGAGTAGCTACTCCATTCATATTCATTGGAATCAGTCTCAAAGTTATCATCCCATATCTTTTCAGTGCTATAAACAAGTATGTTGTATGGTGAAAATAGATCATTGATGATTGATACCAGTTTGATAGTTTTTGCTGATTCTGTGTCGAATCCTGCTTTGACCTTTTGTATTTGCTCATATACTATTCCTCCTTAGGGAGGAATAATGATATCAGGAGGTAGTTTTGCATTTTTAGATATTGGTGCCTGAATATGAGCTACTGCTGCAAATATGGCATTCTTGTGATTGAGGAGTTTCTTGTGATGTTGCTTTTGTTCTTTACGTTCATGGTCCTTATGGATTGTTTCTGCTAACTCAAATAGTGCTTCTTGCCAGGATTCTTCTTTTTACTTCTTCTTTGCTTTCCATTGAGGTTTTGGATTCATGTGTGGTATCTTTCTTAGTAGGAAAGTGAGTTTACAACCCAATCCTATTTTGTCTCTACTGAGTTGTGAAGGAAGGTCTATTGGTTCACTGACTCCTTCTTTGTGTTTTCCAATGGGTCCTTTACCATCATATCGCATTTTTTGCATGATTAAGTAACCCTTTCCATATAGGTGTGTTGGTAGAACTATGTCCAGAGTAGCTGCGCGGTTATTGTCTTCCTCATCTTTGTATAACTAGCTAAGGATTTCCTTTTCCTCTGATTCATGTGCTAGTGTGCCGAGTTGGATGAAGGTACCATCAAATTTGGTGATGGGCTGAGTTACCTCATGTGTTGATGTCGTAGGTAATCCACGAGATCTTGGTGATGCTGGTAAGTTGGCCAAACACATGGGTTCCAAAGAGTATTCCCCCATGCCTTGTTCTCTAATTTGCATTTTTTGCTTGAAATCTCCAGGTAATGATTCGGACTTGGCCTTCTGTAGATCCGATGTTGAGGATTTTTGTTTTTCCCTATTATGGGGAACCAAACTATCCTGGGCTGTCCCCATTGCATTACAATGTTGAAATAGATTGTGATCAACAGATATAGAGACCTCTTGTTTGTTATAGGGAAATTTGACACACTGGTGATATGTAGAAGGCACTGCTTGCATTTCATGTATCTAGGGTCGACCTAATAAAATATTGTACATGAGGTCTATGTCTAAGACCTGACACATAGTATCCTTTTGTATGGGGCCAACTTGAATGGGTAACAATACTATCCCTTTAGAGAATCTTTCATCATCATCATATGCCTTTATAGTAATTTTTTGCGTGGATCAATAGACTCCTCTGAGAAGCCTACTATACGGATAAGTTTTAAGGTACATATATTAAGTCCAGCTCCTCTATCTATCAAGACTCATTTTACTCGGTGTTTATAGACGATGACTTCAATATGGAGAGGAGTGTTATATGGATGACTTAAGAAAGTATTATCATGCTCTGAGAAGGTGAGATTATGAGGCCTTGTCATATGAGCGACCATGGCTTGGAATTTGTCAGCATCCAAATCTTGAGGTACATTGGTTTCCAATAGCACTTGTTCCAATATGTCTTTGTGTTTTGGTGATAGTTTTAGCAATTCTAGTATAGATATTTGAGCAGGAGTTTTGCGTAGTTGGCTGACTAAATCATATTGGATTTTTGGTGTAGTGTTTGTTGTTGTTGTGTGGCCCTTTAAGACATATTTCTAAGCTCTGGTTGTTACATTGACAGACATCATTGTCTTCAGTTGATATGTGATTGATGGTGTTATTATAGATGTGATTGATACGAGCCCCACATGTATCATTCGAGGTTGAAGCTCCATCTTTGTTGTAGTTTGGAAGAGGATTTTTAAAGGCTCCATGGTCACCATTTGTTTTGAGACCATCCACCATCAAATCACCTCTATCAATCATGTCTTGAACAATGTTTTTCAATCTCATGCAATCGTTCGTTCGATGACCTTTATTATGATGAAAATCACAAAAGTGTGAGTCATTCCACCAAGGTGGTTTGATTTGGGGTTCGTAGTTGTTGATCGCTGGCAAAGAGATAATCTTGTTTGCCAAGAGTTCTCTAAATGCTGACTCTAGTGATTGTCCCAGTGGTGTGAAGACACATTTTTGGAAATTGTTGGTGTCATCTCGTGAACTGTTATTAGGTCCTTGATTTGTGGTTTTGTTTTGAGTATCGTCGGTGTTGTTTGTGTTGGGTTGACCTTGATTGGTATTCGGTGCGTATGTGTTAGCATCGGGGTTAGCACCTTTGTGGTTCTTTGTAGCTTGAGGATTTCCTGATAATGCGAGCACTGGCTATTTAGACTTTGGATCATGTGATTCATTGCCACCTTCATTTCCATTATTTTTGTTCTGAGTCCAGAATCTAGATTTGTCTAAGTTGGTGTTATTTTGGTTATTGTAGTTTGATGAACTTGTTCCTTCTTTGAAGAATTTGAGCATTCCTTTCTTGACACATGCTTCTTCTACTTGAATTCCATTTTCAATCAATTTAGCGAAAGATGGTATGCATTGGAGTTTGAGCCTGTAACTCATCTCACCATTCAAGTTTTCAATGAAAATTTCCATTTTCTCTTTTTCAGGAATATCTCGAGGATACCAAGAAACCATACATCACCAACATTGAAGGAATACCATGAATGTTTCATTGTTTTTCTGTTTGGTGTTGTAGACGTCTAGCATGGTTATAGCATGTTCAATGATATAGGAATATTATGTTATGAATTTATTGACCAATTCATCAAATGATCTGATAGGAGGTGTGATCTTGGATAACCATTCCATTGTTTGTCCTCCCAAACTTCTTGGGAATAACCTCATTAGATAGGTGTCATCATGAGCAAATTCAAGACTCATGGTACAAAATTCTCTAACATGATCACGAGGATCACTTTTCCCATCGTACTTATCAAATTTAGGCACATCTGAATTCGGAGGAAAAGGGATCATGTGCAACCTTCTATCAAATGGATAAGGACAAATTTCATTTAGTGAATACTGTACTTTTGTCCCTTGTTGCATGTCTTGCATTTGTCTTTGTAAAATTTGCATTTGTTGAGTAAGGGCAACCAAAGGTGCATTGTTTTTCCGAGGGAAGAGTTCTTCCCTTGCGTTAATCTTGGGTTGAAATGGTGTATGGAATGGTATGTTTTGCTCGGGGATGTGTTGCTCAGGGATGTTTTGTCCTGGTGTATGTTGTTCTGATATGTTTTGTTCAGGAATATCTTGTTCAGGGTCGTGTGCTTTCTCTTCTCGTTGTCATTCTTGATATTCATAATGTTGAGATCTTGTTCTAAACATGTCCATGTCAAAGTATTCAGGGAGTTTAACCCCTTTCCTTGTGAGCATGAGCAAGTATTTTTCCTTGTCATTTTCCATGAGTCTTTCCACAATTTTTTAGAATGAAGCACTTTCTTGGCATTCTTGAAGAAGTTCTTCAGAAATTTCAGTATCCTCTAGATGTGGACCTTCAAAAGGATTTGATAACCTCCGATTCATACTGGATTCTGTTTGTGCCTTGCTTTGTTTGTTTTGTTGAGAGTGAGTGACAAGCATTTTAGTAGAAGCTTTCTATGATAAAGGGGAGAAAATCCTCTTTGATATGTTGCTCCGGGGTTGGTAGTTCAAATTGGGGTGTGTTGTAAGTGATGCACACGTCGGGAAAGAATGCTAGATTGATCTTTCCTCCACGGTTTATGATTTGACTGAATGTGGATTTCTGACAATATGCCCTAGTCTTTAAAGGTTCTTTGTCAAATTCTTTGGATTTGTTCTAGATATAAATTTTGATGTAATGAAGGAATGTTCGATGAGATTTTAAGAGTTGATGATTGATGTATAAAAATATATTTCTTTTGACAAATTTGGAAAAACTTGGTTGTTGTTTCTTCAGCGTGGTGTTACAATAAATATTCTTTCTTCTCAGAATATGGGGATTAGTCATCCATAAGTGATTCAATGGTTTCCTTTGATTTGTTTTGGATTTATTTGATTTTGTTTTGAAAACTCAAGTTTTACTTTATCAAAGTGAAGGTTTAGATGCCCCTTCATGACAAAGCATGTCAAATGATATGGATAAAGTCTCCCGATATGCAAACTTGATTTGACAACCTGAGATTTTGAACAAGTTTTTTTGAGATATAATCCGTGAGATAATAAAGGACCTATTCGTCACTTGCGATGATGTTTCTCGATTTTGATAGGATAGATATGTTTATCGTGTGATCAGTTTTGGATTCTGGACAACTTTTGTTTTGACATGAAATTTGCTTAAGAAATAGTTTTTAACGCTTTGTTTTTTATACTTTGGTTTGATGAAGATGAAGCTGATGAAAGAATGCTCTAAAAATGTTTTCTAAATTTTCTAAATTTTCCACTATTTTGCCCACTATTTTTCTGGGTTTGATCACACGCGAAAACAGATACCGAATGCGCTACAGAAATTTCTTGATGCACTAGGGAAAAGACCCCACGCGCTAGGCTACCCTCGGTTACGCGCTAACTGGTTGAGACTGTTAAAATTTGTTTTCTGTTTTGCTTAAAAGATCATGTGCTAGTATGGGCCTTCCACATGCTAACTGATAAACCTGATGCGCTGATTTTTGACTCCTATGCGCTAAGCAGATGCTTCAATGCGCTAGGCTATTTTCCAGACGCGCTAACTATCTCTGATTGTTTCTAAATTTTGATGAAGCACTACTATGAATACTTTACGTGCTAAAGATAGGCTTTGATGCGCTAAAAGATGGTTTCAAAGTGCTAAGAAGTTGCTCTTACGTGCTAAACTACCCTGTTTTGACTATTTTCTGTGATTTTGGTGTTTTGCCTTAGGTTTTCAATGTTTGATGGATGATTTTCTGAAGTAACAAATACAAACACAATAGAAAATACATAACCATTTTTTCCTAATCTAAATAGTAAGTGTATATTCTACGAGGATGTGTTGAAATCCCCAATGTTTTAACAAGTTTGGTTACAATGAATACACTTCCAAAAAGACTCTTTATTCAAGGGTCATAAGTACTACCATATCCCACTAGTCTCGATATTCCATCAACTCAAATAGCCATGTCACCCCTTAGAGGGCACCCATTTTTTTGCGTTTTGCTAGAAATTAACCCAAAGTGAATTGCATCACAATTGAGTAGTTATCTTGGGAGATATATGGTGAGCGATCTTGAGGGCAGATTCTTCCCCACTCTTGCACTATGATATTACAAATGTCTGGTTACTGACTTGGCTCAAGGTTGCAATTTCTAAGGTTCATAATCAGGCTTCTTGTTCGGCCGTCAGTGATAAACTCCCTCAGGAGGCTTCCCAACCTTTAGAACAAAGGCTTTACGTATGTTGAGGATACTAGGAGAAGGCTAATTGTTGCGCACAACCATTGAAAAGGACTTTCGTCACTTTCCACTTTTGATTATAGTGGGTTGGAACACTTGGCGTTAAATTCATTTCCGACTTAGGTCATTCCCTTCACACTGGCCATAAATGTCTTTAAGAGTTGATTTCAACCCCTCGGGAAGGCAGGCCTGCTAAAGGGTTTTATTTACTTGAAATGCTGAAAGCATAAGAGTAGTCTGGTTTTTTTGATCACCTAGTTAAGGGGAGAGCATATACCTTCTACTTTCGAGACAAAGCAATCAAGTTGTTCTTTTTATCCTACCAATTTAGTGATTTTCTAAGATCATTATGGAGTTGCTGCTCCACAAAAACATGGTGTTTATTTTATTTCCTCAAATCAATGATTATCTAATCTAGGAAAAGAACCTAGTCAACAAAGCAAAACTTTGATTTGGTCAACAAGAGAAAATCGGCAAAAGGGGAATAACTTCCCTCTTTGATTGTAACTGACTTTTGTGACTTGTTGTGATTCTTTACTTTGCCCAAATTTAAAGGTGGATCCTTTTATGCACCAAAGGATGGTGAAATTATTTTTAGGCCTTTTGCAAAAATGAAAATTTGTATTGTTCTTTTTAGAGCCCAAATTGATAAATTTTCTCCTAGAAAAGCAAGAAATTTTTTTGATTGTTGTTCGTTTTACTTGCCCAAAATAAAAGTGAGTTCAGTTTTATTTTAAACAAGGAAAAAAGAAATTTGAATTTTGCCTAACTTAGAAAAATTAGTAAAAATTTAAGCTACTTTAATTCTAGTCTAAATAGATTTAAAACCTACAATCAAAATGTTAGTAACCTGCAAAAAAAACCAGTCAGTGAGTTAGCAAAAAGATGAATTCTGTGGACTTCTACAAGTCTAAATTTTAATTTCTGTTACAAATAAGCTCTCTATTTTTTGTCTATGATGCACTACAGAACAGACTGTACATGCTACAAGATGGTTGTGATGCGCTACTCTGTTTCCCTAATGCGTTGTTCTATATTTTTGATGTGTTGTTCTATTTTTCTGATGCGTTGTTCTATTTTTCTCTCACACCAAGACCTATAGGAAAATGTTAGTGAGGACTATGCGCTAAACTAAGGATGTCACAGGCTAGATGATGAACCCCATGCATTGAACAGAAAATGGGATGCACTATATTGTTAACCGGATGCGCTAGGAAATGTTTCCCATGCGCTGAGTCTTGTTTCTTGTGGACCTGCAAAAGTGGTTAAATTCAAAAAGCGATTTGATATATGGGGTCGGGCCCCACGGTGGGCACCAAAAATGTATGCAGGAAAAGCGGGTCGATAGAACTCAATATGTGGAAAACGAAGCTCAAAGAGGCTTTGCTCACACACTCATAGGACTTCTTGGTGCAAGCTATGGATTCATGAAGTATGGCTCAGCTTCCCAAGGTTGGTCCCATGGTTCTCTATCTCACAAGGTCCCTCAAACCAATGTCTTTTCTCTTAGATCACTGAGCAAAGTGGTTTAGGGATGACAAATGCAAGAATGAGGGATGCTTTTGTTGAATTTAAGATGAAATGAATCCTAAGTTATACATGATCCTATAAATGCAATAAACTAGTTATAAGATGACAAGATTAGTAACAAGACTATCCTAGCATGCTATATTAGTCTATGACTAAGCTAAATGATAAGGAAAATACTCTAGACATGCATATTTAGATTAATTCCTATTGAAAAGAGAGGCTAAATGATAAGCACAAATGATATATTAAAGCTTGGATGGATTTTAGTATAAATGTGATGCTATAAACTTGGTTGATGAAAATGGAGGAATGAGAGCTCTATTTATAGCAAAAATAGGGCAATGGATGGTCAGGATTGAAAGAGTTAATCAAAGGCTAAGTTTGAAAGTTGGCAATCCATGTTTGCAATTGGCACCAATGAAATGGTGACAAATGTCAACATAAGATTGGTTGAGAGGAGATGTAAGAAGCATTAAATGCTTGAGAAGACCTTATGGTTATCTTAGGGGGTAAGGGTTATGGTTAAGTTAGGGTTATCCATTGGATAAAGCTTTTACCCAAAGGATAAACTCTTGTGCAAAAGATTAAGGATAACCATGGTCAAAGCAATAAATGCTTGATGAGACCCTTGGGTTACATGGAGGTTGAGTTTAGGGAAATTATTTAATCATGCTAGAGGTTTTAGTTAACCATTAATGGTCTGGGAGACTTTCGAAGTTAAGTGGTTGAAGTCTTTAAGGGTTTTCAAAGACTTTGAGGGTTTGAGAAGTAACTTCCCTTTATTTAGGGATGTGACAAAGTTTAGGAAATGGGTTAGGTTAATTTAGAAGTTATTAGAAGAGTCTAGAAGGGGTTAGGAATAGGGTTTAGGAAGCAAGTGGGAGATGTAGGATTTTGCAAGTGGATGAAGGGATAATAGGATTTAATTGACTGAATTTAATTCAATTTGGTTGCAATTTGGGGAAATCAAATAAATTAGATTTATTCAATTTAGGGTAAACTATTTAATTAAATTTGAATTTATTTAAAAAAGTGGATAGGAGATTTAATTGAGTAAAATGATTTATTCATTAAATGGCAAAAGAGGCCTAGTGAATTTAATTTAAAAAAATTGAGTAATTTACATAAAATAGAGGAATGTGGGTGATTTAATTAAATTGGATTTAATTAAATAGAGAAATGAACATAAAATATTCATTTAGGAATATGTTTATTTTTATACGTCAACACAAACAACATAGTAGAATATGAGGCCTTGATAATAGGACTCGGACTAGCCATACAATAGAAATTAAAAGAGCTACAGGTATATGGCGACTCCCAATTGGTCATCTGACAAGTTACAAATGAATATCAGTCCAAGGATGATAAGCTCATCTTGTACAAGCAAATGGTGGACAATTTTAAAGCATCATTTACAACTATCACCTTTGAGCAGATACCTAAAGATCAGAATCGAGTTGCTGACGCAATGGATTCAATTGCATCTCTCATAGATCTTCCACAAAATTCAACATGCTACAAGTTCCTGGTACAATAGCTTTGGAATCCCACTTATCATATTCTCAAATCTGAGATGATATATCGCCTTACCGGTTCTGAATCCTCATGGTATGATGAGTTCTACACCTACCTTCGTGATCATACACTTCCTCCTAACCAATCAAATAACCAACACAAAACCTTCATCTGACAAACTACTCAATACACCATCATTGCTAAAACCTTATATCCATGTAGTCTTGATGGTACTCTCCTTCAATGTTTGGAACAGAATGAGACAAAAAAGGCCTTCGAAGAGGTACATGAAGGAATTTGTGGGACTCACTCAAGGGGTCCTTCACGAGCAAAGAAGATCATGCGCATTAGATACTTTTGGCCATCCATGGAAAAGGACTCCTACTAGTTTGTTAGAAAATGCAGGAAGTGCCAAGTTCACAGAGATGTGATACATGCACCAACATAGGAATTGCAACCAATCATAATACCATGGCCCTTTTTTTAGTGGGGACTTGACCTTGTGGGTAAAATTTATCCATCTTCATTGAACAGCCACAAATTTATCATTACTGCCACCAAATACTTCACAAAGTGGATCGAAGTTGTTCCATTTACCCAAGTCACCGACAAGAAGATCGCCTCATTCATCCTTAATTACATCATCTGTCGGTATGGTGTACCCATGTCCATCATCACAGATAACAAACTTCCTTTCAAAAATCATGATGTTCATGAGCTCTTCGAGAAGTTTCACATCCAACACCACTTTTCCACTCCCTATTATCCACAAGGCAATGGTCAGGCCGAAGCATCGAACTAAAAAATATTGGGAATCTTTAAGAAGACAGTCAATGATGTTGGTTGTGATTGATACATTCAATTAAACCTAGCACTATGGGCATATTAAACTAGCATTCAAACCCCTACAGGCGTAACTCCCTACTCACTGGTCTATGGCGCAGAAGCCATTCTTCCTATTGAGGTTGAGATGCCATCTCTACAAGTTTCTTTGCATAATCGGATAGATGATGAAGCATACAGAGTATCACATCTTCAAGACTTGGACTTACTTGATGAAAGCCGACAAGTTGCATACAACCACCTCAAGGCCAATCAACAATGCATGAGAATAAGCTATAATCATCGGGTTAGACCTCGTACATTTGAGGTAGGTGATCTTGTTCTCAGAGAGAATCCTCATAATCAACCAAACAGAGAACATCATGGAAAGTTTGAATCAAACTGGCTGGGTCCATATGTTATCACTGTTGTATTTGGGTCCAAGGCATATCAATTGGCTATTTCAGAAGGAGAACCACTAGCGGATCCGATCAACAACATGCACCTCAAACGATTTCATACATAAGCTATATAGAGCATCAAGATACATTACATACCAGAAAAAACACCAAAAACATTCAAACAAAAGTCCTGAAGAAAATACAAAAAACATAAAAATAAAAATAAAAATAAAAATAAAAATAAAACAAATAGTAAAGCGAAAAAGCATGCATCCAAATGGTAAACAACCACTTTGGTGGCATCTTGGGTAGGTGTGATGGTAAAAACCTGGCAAATAGGCACCACTCATAAAGGATATAGCTCCATTATCTTTTAGACTTGTTGCGATCACATTCATTACATCCATTCATCCATCATCAAAACCATGTCTTGTTATCAATCCGCAATCAGGGATAGTACTTCATGCGTCCTGCATCCTTCTTTTTATAGTAATGTCTAAACTGGGGAAAATACTCTTAATCTATTGATGGAACTAGATTCTACATTACTTGTGATTCATTGAGTTCTTTATTCAAAAACTGTCTGGCACACAAAATCCCAAAACATTGAAAAACACTCACAAAATCCAAAAACATAAAAAAACACTCACAAAATCCAAAAACATCATCAAAAATAAAAAATCAATCAAAAACATGGCAACGCATAAAAACCTTTGTACATACACATTGAAACAGACACCAAACAAAATTTTTGAGCTATTCAAACAATGATCACTTATCAAATCAACCAAGCAATCAACACAGGTGCACACAACTGTCTTAACAAGGATGTTTCCTTGCTTACCAAAACAAAGATATGATAACATTTTCTTTGACAAGAAAATTGTGTTTAAGCTATCAAGTACTTGGTCGGTTTGTTAAGTTATTCATTCATTTATATCAGGTTCCTATGCTACTCTGGGATATCCACAAGTGATTAGAGTAGCTGAGATGGTTCCTAAGTATCATTTTGTTTTTTGTCTATGAATTGTTCCAATGAAGTTCTTGGGCATGTACTAATGGTGTCTATGTGGGAAGATACTAAGCTGCGTGACCATATGCAAAAATCTAGTCATAGATCACTATGGCTTACTGACTACAATGTATACCTCAACCATCTACACATGAACCAAAATGGAGGGTCCATATTCTTTATCTATACTAGTTGCTTACAGGTACAATGCTCTAAACTTGGTTCCTATTTCCTCATCCAAGATTGATACTACCATGCTCAATGATGAAAAATAAAGCACTATGTGTTGAAATGTGGCGACTGATTAGTAAAGTATTGTACACTCAGCATGTATCCTCGTCGGGGTCTGGGGCCGGGCCGAGCCCCGGGCAGGGGTTCGGGGGCGGCAGCCCCCGAGAAATTTTTTTTTTTGCCGGTTTTTTGTTGATGAAAACCGACATTGTAATAAAACCCTAAAAAGGCCGACTTTGTTTGTTTCCCTAAAAATGCATGTTATAAGCGGTTGGGATGCTTAAGGCATTGAAACGTTGATGTACTATTTTTGCTAGATAATAAGAAAGATTGGACGACTATGTACGGTGGACGTAACCCATTCTGGGTGAACCACGTTAAATCTCTGTGTTATCTGTGTCCTGTTTTATTTCTTTATATTTTGTATTTAAATCTACATATAATTGTTAGTTCATATTTGCTTCGGATCTCCTTGAAACCCTAACAATTGGTATCAGAGTGAGGTTTTCTGTAAATTGGTGGGACTTTCAGATTTGAGTGGGAGCAATGGAGGATTCCAAATTAAAGGTCGAAAAGTTTAACGGCCAAAATTATCAGTTATGGAAAATGCAGATGGAGGATTACCTGTATCAAAAGGATTTGTGGTGGCCATTGGAAGGAAAGGCAAAGAAACCGACCACAATATCAAATGAAGAGTGGGACATTTTAGATAGAAAGACACTGGGATCCATTCGATTGTGCCTTGCGTCGTCTGTAGCATTCAATATAACAGAAGCAAAAATGACTGTAGATTTGATGGCAACATTGGCTAAGCTGTATGAGAAACCCTCGGCTTCGAATAAGGTATTTCTTATGAAGCGTTTGTTTAATTTGAAAATGAGTGAGGGAGGATCTGTAGCAGAGCACTTAAATGAATTTAATACAATTACCAGTCAATTGTCTTCGGTAAAAATTACCTTTGCAAAAGAGGTTAGGGCTCTCTTGATTTTATGTTCTTTGCCAGAAAGTTGGAATAGCTTGGTTATGGCTGTAAGTAACTCTGTCTCTGGTAAAAATAATTTGGTATTTGATGATATTGTTGGTGTTATCCTAAGCGAGGAAATGTGAAGGAAAAGCACAAGTGAGACTCCAACATCATCGGGTAGTGTTTTGAATGTGGAGAACAGAGGAAGATCAAAGGAAAGAGGAAAAGGCCTTGGGAATGAGAAGTCATGAGGGAAGTCAAAGAAAGGATGCTCTCAATCTAGAGGAAAGAAAGATTGCTGGTACTGCAGAAAGCCTGGTCATCTAAAGAAAGACTGTTGGTCTCAAAAAAACAAAGAAGGAGACAAAAATGAAAATGACAGTAAGGAAGCTAATATTGCAAGTAATACTTTACAAGATACTTTAATCTTATGTTTGGATAATGTTAATGATTCCTGGGTAATAGATTCTGGGGCTTCATTTCATGCTACACCCCATAGAAAATATTTTCTAGATTATGCTCAAGGTGATTTTGGACAGGTATATTTGGGTGATGATGAGCCCTGTCAAATTGTTGGAAAAGGAAAGATAAAGATCAAGTTGTAGAATGGTAATGACTGGTTTCTGCAGGAGGTAAGACATGTTCCTAATTTAAGAAGAAATTTAATTTCTGCAGGGCAACTAGGTAGTGAAGGTTGCATAGTTGCCTTCTTAGACAGTATGTGGAAGGTCACTAAAGGATCATTAGTAGTAGCTAAAGGTGCGAAGGTAGGCACATTATATCTGTGTACTGGTAACACTTACTCTACCTTAGCTGCTACAGATAAAGTTACTGTAGGGACAACAACAATAAATGTTGCAAGAATAGATTCGATAATGTGGCACCATAGGCTTGGGCACATGAGTGAGAAAGGGATGAAAATCCTTCACTCCAAAAATCTATTGCCAGGACTAAAGAAGATTGATTTAGAGTTATGTGAAAACTGTGTTTATGGTAAATAGAAAAGAGTCAGATTTCTCAAAGTTGGGAAAGAGAAGAAGAGTGAGAAGTTAGAGCTTGTACATTCAGATGTATGGGGACCGGCTCAAGTATCATCTCTTGGTGGCTCTTGTTATTATGTTATTTTTATTGATGACTCAACCAGAAAAACATGGGTATATTTCCTAAAACAAAAATCAGATGTTTTTGAAACTTTTAAGAAATGGAAAGCTTTGGTTGAGAATGAGACAGGAAAAAAGTTGAAGTGTCTCAGATCGGATAATGGAGGTGAGTATTGCAGCAAAGCATTTGAAGACTACTGTTCCTTAAATGGGATTCGAAAGCAGAAGATAGTTCCAGGAACTCCATAGGAAAATGGTGTGTCAGAGAGAATGAATAGGACCATCATGGAACGTGCGAGGAGCATGAGATTGCATGCTGGATTGCCCTTACATTTTTGGTCAGATGCTGTACATACTGCTATCTATTTGATAAATAGAGGACCTTCAACCCCTTTGGATGGTGGTATTCTAGAGGAGCCATGGACTGGTAAAAAGGTAAATTATTCTTTTCTAAAAACTTTTGGTTGCAAAGCTTTTGTCCATGTTGATAGAGAAAACAGAACCAAGCTTGATGCTAAATCTCAGAAATGTACCTTCATTGGATATGGGATAGATGAATATGGCTATCGGTTATGGAATTTTGAAAATAAGAAAATAATTAGAAGTAGAGATGTTATATTCAATGAGAAGGTTATGTATAAAGAATAGATGCAGGAAAAGAAGCATGAACAGGACAAACAAGAATATGTGGTGTTGGATGAGATTCCTGAAAATGAAATGCCATAGGTACCTGATGCTCAGCAACAACAAATTGTCCCACAAACTCCTGCAAGTGTTAGACATTCTACGAGGACAAGTAGACCCCCTGAAAGATTTTCTCCTTCTTTGTATTCTATTTTATTAACAGATTCTGGTGAACCAGAAGAATATGAAGAAGCAATGCAGGTGGATGCCAAACAACAGTGGCAGCTAGGCATGAAAGAGGAGATGGACTCCTTGATGAAAAATAAGACTTGGGACTTAGTCCCTTTACCTGCAGAAAAAAGAGCCTTGCCTAACAAATGGGTTTATCGGCTGAAGGAGGAGGAAGGAGGTCAGAAAAGATATAAGGCCAGACTTGTGGTAAAAGGTTTTGCACAGAAAAAGGGTATAGATTATGATGAAATATTTTCTCCAGTTGTAAAAATAACTTCAATTAGAGCTGTACTTAGTCTTGTGGTTGTAGATGATTTACATCTTGAACAATTAGATGTCAAAACAGCTTTTCTCCATGGAGATTTGGAGGAGGAAATTTACACGTTGCAACCACAGGGATATGAGGTCAAAGGTAAGGAGAACTTGGTGTGCAGGTTGAAGAAAAGTCTGTATGGCCTAAAGCAAGCACCTCGACAATGGTATTTAAAATTTGATAGTTTCATGGCTGAACATGGTTATCATAGATGTCATTCTGATCATTGTGTATATTTTAAGAGATTTGATAATGGCAGTTATATTATCCTGTTGCTTTATGTTGATGACATGCTTGTTGCTGGGTCTAACATGCAACATATAAATGATATTAAACAGAAATTAGCTAGGTCATTTTCTATGAAGGATTTGGGTGCAGCTAAGCAAATTCTCGATATGAGGATTACATGGGACAAGAAAAATAGAACCTTGAATTTGTCTCAAAGCGAGTATATAAAGAAGGTGTTGAAAAGATTTAACATGCAGGATGCAAAAGCAGTTAGTACACCTTTGGCTAGTCATTTCAAATTGACTAAGGAGATGTGTCCAAAGGCACAGGAAGAGGTTAATAAAATGTCTAACATCCCGTATTCATCAGCTGTTAGCACTCTGATGTATGCAATGGTATGCACAAGGCCAGATATTGCACATGCAGTGGGAGTTGTGAGCAAGTTTATGAGTAATCCGGGTATGGAACATTGGAATGCTGTGAAATGGATTCTTCGGTATTTGAAAGGAACTACTACGAAGGCATTATGTTTCAAAGGATCTAATGCTGCTCTAAGTGGATTTGTTGACTCTGATCTGGTGGGTGATATTGATTCACAGAGGAGTACTATAGGGTATGTTTTTACTATAGGGGGAACTGTAGTCAGTTGGATTTCTAGGCTGCAAAAGGTTGCTGCACTTTCAACCACTGAAGCTGAGTATGTTGCTGCTACAGAAGCTAGCAAAGAGATGATTTGGTTGCAATGTTTTTTGAAGGAATTGGGTCAAACACAAGAGGATAGCCCATTGTATACTGATAGCCAGAGTGCCATTCATCTTGCGAAGAACTCTGCTTTTCATTCAAGGACAAAGCACATTCAGCTCAGGTACCACTTCATCTAGACTATTTTGGAGGAGGGTCAGTTACGGCTTGAGAAGATTCACACAAGTGAGAATCCTGCCGATATGTTCACAAAGACAGTTCCACAGAAGAAGCTGATTTCTTCATCAGTTTCTTTTGGTCTTCTTGATTGATAATTGTGGAATTTATACCAGTCAAGTCCTAGTGTTTTATCCAGCGGATGTTGCATGTACAGTGGTGTCGTGTAGTATCAGTCTCCAAGTGGGAGATTGTTTGATGTGGAGCCTAATCAGTCTCCAAGTGGGAGATTGTTGAAATGTGGCGACTGATCAGCAAAGTATTGTACACTTAGCACGTATCCTCATCATTTTTTTGTTGATGAAAACCGACATTGTAATAAAACCCTAAAAAGGCTGACTTTGTTTGTTGCCCTAAAAAGGCTGACTTTTTTTGTTGCCCTAAAAACGCATGTTATAAGCGGCTGGCATGCTTAATGCATTGAAAGGTTGATGTACTATTTTTGCTGGATAATAAGAAAGATTGGACGACTGTGTATGGTGGACGTAACCCATTCTGGGTGAACCACGTTAAATCTCTGTCTTATCTGTGTCCAGTTTTATTTCTTTATCTTTTGTATTTAAATCTGCATATAATTGTTAGTTCATATTTGCTTTGGATCTCCTTGAAACCCTAACACTATGGATCTTCATTTCATCTTATCTGTTTATATTGCATTCCGTTGCATATTGCCCATCCATTTGATCATTCATTATTCATATTTATGGTTTGTATGCAAGTGTAAACAAGTTAAAATATGAGAGGTTCTTTAATATGAATTGGTCTTGGATACAATCATGATGGAGTTCTCTGATACATCATCATTGCATCATACAAATTCTCACCAACTTGCATTCATAGATCATAAACGCATGACATTATCATTTTGTTACATTTACTTGCATGTAAATGCATCTAGTTCATTATCATTTACTTGCATTTTAGATTCATTTATGCACATTAATTTGTTCATTCCATTAAGCCATTTTACATATCAGATACATTTATTATCATTTACTTGTATTTCACTTAAGTGCATTTTATTATCAAAAACATTCATTCACTCATATAGTGCCCAACATTCCTTAGTAATTCCTTTCATATTAATTGCATTAAGGTGTAGTTATTCATCATCCTTTTAAATGCATTAAAGTGAAGTTATTTATTATCCCTTAGTTGCATTATGTGCATTATCATTTTACTTTCATTCATCACCTAGTCATATTTTAGATCATTTAGAATCATAACGTAAACATTTGTCTCAACATTTATTTATTCATTTTAAAGTGCATTCATTTAGAATCACAACATAAACATTTGTTACAACATTTGTTTATACATTTTTAAACATGCATTTCTTGGCATTTTTTGATGTTTATGTTGTGATTGTCATTGATGGACACACACTTGCATTAAGATCCCCTTTATATGTATGAGCTAGAACTCAACCGGTATCTATTCCAATTGGTATGTTGTATTCTAGTCTTTAGACTATTGGTGAATTTGTAGAATGTGTTTCCCGGTCTGAATCGGCATGTCGACCCCAAGCGGTTCGTAGATCTCAAGCGGTATGAGGGAGCAAAGCAGCATAACACATTCTTACTAGTCTTCATTTTTGTCAAACCGGCAACCGGTATTTTGTATGAACCGATAATACTCTGTGATGAGTTACCAACTAGCATTTTGTGATGAGTTACCAATCCACTGATTGCTTGATGGTGCCGACACATTGACGGTGCTTCTTGTGTCCTGTTACTGAGTATGTCTAGATTCATTGAACCTAGGAAATTGTAATGTAATCCTATTGGACTGACATGAAATCAGATTCCTTTAAAAGGACATCATGTCTAGGGTTTTAGGTTATTGCTGAAAGGGTTTATGTTGTGCTAGAGTTTAAGGTGGTTGATGAGTTGTTGTAAGAGCGATCTTATCTGAGAACATCAAGTTGTAACTGAGTGAGAGATAGAGAAGACTAAAGTAATGCTAGAATGCATTAACTGTGAGCTATACTAGATCTAACCAAGCAATATGTGTGATTAGATAGATCAAACACTTGTTGATTACTCACATCTTTGACAGGTTTATAGCCCTTAATCGGGTAGGCCCAAAAGCCTTTTGTAAAATCCTCTAACAAAGTGGTTCACCTCTGTGAATCTAAAATCCTCTAGCAAGGTAGTCTTTAATCAGACTTATCTCCTAACAAAGATTGAGATTCCTAATAGGATCTGTTCTGGTGAAGAACATTGTAAGACCTTAACCGGTTTGACCTTAACCGGTGTGGTTTCTATTCTGTAGATAGTGACTTGTGAGTTCCATCTCACCATTGTTTTTCCCATTTGGGTTTCCAAGTCAAATATCTTGTGTTATGGTTGTATTGTTTTGTGGGTGAATCCTTTATTTGCATTTTGGTTTGCATGTGAGATAACCGGTCTATCTTTTATACTATTTTACTGGTTATCTTCAGACTATTTAAGTGTTTTAGATCAGAGATTTTTGGCATACTAATTCACCCCCCCCTCTTATTATTTATTAATTGGTATCAAAGCCTACCTTTCTATAAGTTTAACCACTTGGAAAGAGATATGGGGGATTACACCTTGAATGAACTTAATCAATGGCTCACTAAGTCTGAGCAAGCCTATGATGATCTAATGGCCAAATATAAGGCATCTCAAGCAAAAAGGAGAGAACATGCAGAAAGATGTTGGAGCTATTTGAAAATAGTTCTGCAGATGAAGCAGATATGAAAGCCATGATAGCAGAAGTAAATAAGTTGAATGAATCAAACACCAACCTAAGAAAGAAGTTGGAAGGACTGACTATCCGGTTTAGTCAAGAGCTTGAGAATAGGAGGAAAGCTGAAGATTTGGTGAAGGACAGAGATCATGAGATCTCCAAGTTGAAACATGATATTAGTGCACTGACTGCTCACCTTCATGAGAGAAGAATGGAAAAAGAAGGAGTACAAGATGAACTGAACATAGCCATCTCTGAAAATGCAAGCCTAATGGAGACAAATACTACTATTTCAAAACAACTCTCTGAGTCAAAGGAAATACTTGCTAATTTCAGAAAAAGTACTGTCAAGTTAGAGCAAAAGCTTGAGTCATCTAGACTAGTAAAGAATACCAATGGACTTGGTTTCTCTGGACATGAGGAAGGAGAATCCTCAAGAAAAAAAAGCTGAAGCATCAAAGAAGCAATCGACATTCAAAGGAAAAGGTAAGCAAAAATTCAAACTTGTTTGCTTTAACTGTCTTAAAGAAGGATACACTGCTAATGTATGTAGGAGCAAAGCCAAGTTTAGTGGTCCTTACTTTATTAACAATGTACCTAGATCCAATAAGTTCAATGGTCATTGTTATGCATGCAAAAAGTGGGCATAGAGCATTTGAATGCAGGTTTGTGATGAATAACACTAGAAGATATCCTCAATCATTAGCAAAGAAGTGGTGGCCATCAAGTGGCAACCAGATGGAGAGCAAATTGTATGATCTGTCATGATCATGGTCACACTATTGCAACATGTAGAAGGAATAATGGAAACATGAACAATGGACATTGGAGAGCACCTCGATTGGTTTGCTACCACTGCAACAAACCGGGTCACATTGCAAGATTTTGCAGAAGTAGAAATAGTATATCTGATGATATACCGATCACTCTGGAAGGACAAATTGATGTTGAAACAGTTGAAGCAGACATGAAAAAAACCTGGAGGAAGAAATCAACAATGTTGGAAGAGGAACCGGTTTCTGCACCTAGTGTGGAAATATCAAAACTAACAAACTAAGCTTCAAAAGGCTTAGGGGGAGCAAACGGTGAAATGTTTTGGAACCCCCAGTTTACACCAGTAAAAGACCTTAACTAGTATGTAATACCTGTCGCTTGGCAGAAGACTGGAAACAGTAAAAAGGCAAATTAGGGTTTACACCCTAATAGAGGAGCATTAATGGTGGTAGGTGAGAGACATGTATAAAAGCATTTTTCAAATCATTTCTCACTATCTGTTTTCAAGTGAAGAAAAGGTTTTCAAAGAGCAAAGTGAAGAAAGGGCGATTTGAGCTGAGATTTCAAGAAACTGACAAATCTTGAAGGAGATTCAAATTTAGTTTGCAAATGGTCAAGTGGAGAACACAAAGTGGTGATTCAGAAATCGATGGGGTGTGGAGTGAAGGAGAATCAGAAGCCCTAAATTCATGTTTTAAAGGTATTCCTCGAGTTCTTAAAATATTCTACAATGGCTTTTGCATCTCATACTAGTTCTAGTACATCCATTGAGTCTAAAAGTTTCATTCAAAGGAAGTCAAAGTATAATGCCCTATCACAAGTTCCCATTGGAGTGATAGTGGAAGAGGGAATTTCTGACTATATTGATTGCAAGATTGAAGACCTAAGGTCTCTAGCCATCCACTCTCAACTAGGTCTATTTTGTGGAAAAGACAAGAAAATCAAGTTGGAATATAGTATCTTAGAGAAGAAGAAACTCCATAATGCAGTATACTTTCTAGAAGACTTTACAGAGGATCATATTAGGATCATTTTGAGCAGAGTCCATGGTGACAAGATGTACCTAGAGAGGATGCATGATATCACGCCGCAGGCAATTCATGCAGTCACCAGTTTCTGCAACATAGGGGAAGTGCCAGCCCTAAGGACAATAAGCAAAATGGAAATGTCAAGGCTCACTAGTTCAATGAGTGATTTATGAGGCATGATAGTCAACTCCATCAAAGATGAGCTTGTTAAGTATGCCTGCATGGTGATAGGCTACCGAACATTCTTTGCCAGTAGAATTAACTCTGTATCTACTGCAGTGGTAAATGCCACTTATCAGATGATTAAGGAGGATGCATCATTTGACCTATGCACCGGTATGCAGAGGCAAATCTTGTCTAATCTGAAGTCGATCAAACAGGATAATGCACTAAGATTAAAGTTCAGACAACTATTGGTTGGGTTGTTCTTCTATTTCCAAGTCTACTTTCCTAGAGTAGGAGATGTCCAGTGGTCTCCTGACCAATTGGTAACCAAGCAGATTAAGGAAAGCATTCAAGCAATCGGAACCGGTTACCCTGATGTGCTGAACAAGTATTTTGATGAGTTCAAATGGAAGATGGGCGAAAGGATGAGGATCTCAAGTGATATCATCAAGAAATATGAAGATGACATCTATTTCACCATCCAGGTCGACAAATGCATAATGGAGGTTGTTGAGCCTAGAATGGAAGAAGTGGAGCCAATGGGCTATGAGGTGATGTACGATATGATGGAAGGGTATGCCTCAATCCTTATTGCCTCACCTCTTGATCCCAAGGCCAAGAGGACCAAAACCTATCTGGAAAGGATTGCACTGGTTGAGGAACCCTCTATTAAGAAAGAAAAAGAACCGGCAGCAAAGAAGGAAAAGGCAGTGCCTACAGCATCGACACCGGCTACTACTACAACTCCAAGAGTGACCAAGCGGTCACCTGCAAAGAAGAAGCCCGAAGTGGCACTGGCAAAAGTCTTTAAAAGAAAAAGGAAGACTAAGTCAAATGAACCTGACTCTGAAGAGACTAAGTCTGAGGAGATGCCAAAGAAGGCCAGATAGACAAAGAAGATGAAGAAGAATGAACCGGCAGTGTCTGCACCAGTAAATATTGATATCTCCTCATATAAATCTTTGACACATTATCAAAGAACAATAAATAATATTAGGAGAAAATTACTTCATGATATAGTAGATTATTATGATGATTTCATGATGAGGAGAAAGAAGAAGTAATACAGGAGATTATTATTTATTTGTGTAAGAATGACCGGTCACCATCAGAGATTAAATCTCAGACACCAGATTCATTATATAACGCATTAGATAATAAATGACACATTGCCATAGAAAAAGAACAAGAGATTAGGGAGAAAGTCTTTGCACAGTACTTTCCCGACCTCTCAAACTTAGAATTATTTGATGTTTTGGACCAAAATAAAGGACTCTTCTTCATAAGGAGAAGAAGACTCTAGCTGTTAGAGGGAAGAATTGATGATGTTGAAAAAGACACTCATCAACATATGAATCATGCTATCCATCCTCACAAAGCACATATGGCCAACCTGCAAGCAGAAAAAGAACCAGTTATATCCAAACCGGATGAAGTTTTTGATGAAGAAGGAAGAAGAAAAGAAGAAGAAGGAAGAGGAAGATAAAGAAAAGGAAAAGCGAAAGGAAGAAGAAAAGAAGAAGAAGGGAGAGGAAGAGAAAGAAGAAGAGAAGAGGAAGGAATCTGAGAGGAAAAAGAAAGAAGAAGAAGACAAGGAACAAGAAAAGAAGAAGGAAGTAGAGAAAAAGAAGAAGGAAGAAGAAGACAAGGCAGCGGAGAAAAGCAAAGCGGACAAGGCAGCGGAAGTGGTGAAGAGCACACAGATGGAGACTCCGAAGGCAACCGAGAGTCAAGCCAAACCAGCTGATATCACTAATCCTATCGACCTCCAGTCTGCAAGTGAATCGAAGCTAATGTGGAGCATCAAGGTTGCTCAAGAGCGCCTTGAAATCATTCGAAGGAAAAAGGAGCAAGATATAATTCAATCGACTATAGACACCCTTACCTGTTTGATCCCCGGTACCAATCTTCCCAACACTGAATCATCACTAGCATAGCTTAAGCTACTATGTATTGTAGTGGATGATCAGGTGCAGAGCTTAGAAGAAGTAGCTGAGGCAAATGTCAAGAAAGAGGATCAAAAGGCTCTTAACATTGCTCTGGTGAAGAAGTTGAATGAACTGCAGTCTTACCTATTGAAAGACCAAAAGGATATAAGGGACGGTTTGGATGAGGGAAATCTGCTACTAAGCAAAATTTGTCAACCCCATCTATTCTACGATGATGTGCTAGCCTAGAAGAAAAAGCTTCAAATGGACTTACAATCTTACTTAAGCATATTTAAGCCACCTTATGATTCCTTTGCAACTTATGGGCAAATTGTTCACCGGTTTCAGATACAGTCAGCCAAAATGGAGCAAGAGATCAGTACATGGTCTAGAGATTTGCAAGAGCTACAACTGGTTTTACTTCCACGTCTGCAAATTCTTTAGAAGTGTTATCTGAACCTGGATGCCTTGATAGTTATGCAGGAGATGAGCACAATTGATGCCATGGAAGAACAGGTATCCCAGATGCAAATAGAGAAAGAAGTGGCTATCTCCCTACTTGAGTCCTAGTCTCTATTAATGAAACAATGTTTGCAGGACTATAAATCGGTTTTTGACAAGTATTATTCCTTGTTGTCATAAACTTTTATTATTTTAATATCAAATGGAAACAGGGTTGTTGAGTAGTACTTTGTCATTGTTGGCAAAGGGGGAGAAGTACTCTATCTATTTTGGAGAAGAATAGGGAGAAGTATCTGGCTTTAAAATTTTGATATATGCTTTATGCTCTGATATCTCAATATTTATGCTCTGTATGAAAAATTGCTATACATTATATTGATTAAGGGATAGTGTATATGCTTAGGGGGAGCAATTTTGTTAATGGCATGTTTTTGTTGTAAAACACTTAGATGTCAAAATTTTATTTTCCTAAGTGTTGCCATCAATTCCAAAGGGGGAGATTGTTGGCATTTTTTGATGTTTATGTTGTGATTGTCATTGATGGACACACACTTGCATTAAGATCCCCTTTATATGTATGAGATAGAGCTCAACCGGTATCTGTTCCAACTGGTATGTTGTATTCTAGTCTTTAGACTATTGGTGATTTTGCAGAATGTGTTTCCCGGTCTGAAGCGGCATGTCGACCCCAAGTGGTTCGTAGATCTCAAGCAGTACGAGGGAGCAAAGCGGCATTACACATTCTTACCAATCTTCATTTTTGTCAAACCAGCAATCGGTATTTTGTATGAACCGGTAATACTTTGTGATGAGTTACCAACCAACATTTTGTGATGAGTTACCAATCCACCGATTGTTTGATGGTGCCGACACACTAACAGTGCTTCTTGTGTCATGTTATTGAGTATGTCTAGATTAATTGAACCTAGGAAATTGTAATGTAATCCTATTGGACCGACATGAAATCAGATTCCTTAGAAGGACATCATGTCTAGGGTTTTAGGTTGTTGCTAAAAGGGTTTATGTTGTGCTAGAGTTTAAGGTGGTTGATGAGTTGTTGTAAGAGAGATCTTATTTGAGAAGATTAGGTTGTAACTGAGTGAGAGATAGAGAAGACTTAAGTAATGCTGGAATGCATTAACTGTGAGCTATACTGGATCTAACCAAGCAATATGTGTGATTAGATAGATCAAACACTTGTTGATTACTCACATCTTTGACAAGTTTATAGCCCTTAATCAGGTAGGCCCAAAAGCCTTTTGTAAAATCCTCTAACAAGGTGGTTCACCTTTGTGAATCTAAAATCCTCTGGCAAGGTAGTCTTTAATTGGACTTATCTCCTAACAGAGATTGAGATTCCTAATAGGATCTGTTCTGGTGAAGAACATTGTAAGACCTTACTAGTTTGACCTTAACCGATCTGGTTTCTATTCTGCAGATAGTGACTTGTGAGTTCCATCTCACCGTGGTTTTTCCCATGTGGGTTTCCACATCAAATATCTTGTGTTATGGCTGTATTGCTTTTGTGGGTGAATGATTTATTTGCATTTTGTTTTGCATGTGTGATAACCAGTCTGTATGTTAAACTATTTTTTCAGTTTATCTTCAGACTATTTAAGTGTTTTAGATCAGTGATTTTTGGCATACTAATTCACCCCCCCCTCTTAGTATTCATCAGCATTGATTTAAGATCATCACATACACATTTGTATTTACATTTTTTTATCCATTTTGCATTCATTTTTAACCATCTGTAAATAGGTTGCATTACCATTCGTTTCATTACATTTTACAAACACAAAATGCATATCATCATATCATCAACATAAACACAAGTACTATCTATCTCATAGTCATCATCATTTATTCATCATTATGAATACATAGTCATCATGGCATCACATTTATAAGGAATTATAATAAAGCATCATACATGTATTAACTTCCATCCACATATTAGCACCACATCCATGACATACATATAGAAATCATAAAACTCATCATCATACACATATAGAAAGAAAACTCATCCATAGCATCCATATAAGCATAAATCATAATCATCATCCTGCATAAACCCATACATATCATCAATATGCATATCATCAAAAAATATGGGATCTCCTCATATATCACATCATATATCATCTTGCAAAAGAATACATGTATAAGAGTACAATGATGTCAAAAATATATCGGCTACCATGAGCCATCCAAGTTAGAGTCCAAAATAAAAAATGTCACAAGTACATAAATCTCTCTCAAATAGCACCCTAGCTAGATGCTACACCACCATCACCCTCTACCCACCACTACCCCTACTAGCCCTGCACTATCTCACTGTGGAGGGCCCATAACACCACCATTTCTCTACATCCTCTAAGATCTCTTTGAACTTGCCCGCCACATCTGCAAATAACTTAGTGCCTGCTAACTGGATGGCACTGCCTACTCATATAAACCCCACCAATAGTCAACCTCTCCACCTACCCATTGTAACTCCCTCGCCTATGAATCATTTGTTAGACCCTATTCCTGTACTCCCTCTAGGGCCCAAACTCTCTCCTGTAGTTGGATTACTCTATCCATTGCATCGTCCCACTCTTGCCTCACTACTGTCAACTCCGACTCTCATGCAAACAACTACACATCTCTAGCTGCAATCTTTGCCTCACCATCCTCCACTCGTGCCTAGCTACTGTAAGTCGAGTCTACAAATATACTATCATATGCTCCCACAAGTCTCCCACTCTCGTCCCCATAGGATCCTATCCTTTACCTGTAGCTCCCTCTCCCATCTCCATAGGTACCTCTCCCTCCCCAATATCCATGCCTCCTACTTTGGTTGCTCCCTGAATCAAAGGACCCTGTGACAGTCACAATGGTTGCCCGCCTCTCCCTCTCCTCTGTAATCATCCTCCTCCACCACCTCCACCTCCAAATCCACCCCCACCTCCTCCACCTGCTACTGCTCCCCCATAACCTCCTCCACCATCTCCCCTACCTCCATCTCCTCCTCCATCACCTCTACCTCCTCCTACCACTGCTCTACCTCCTCTCCACCTCTATTGCTGTCTCCTATCATCCTTAAAATATGGTACCGGCTTGGATGGATCTAAAATACGTGGAATAAGATGCATGATACGGTACTATGTATACTCCTCTATCACCCCTGCATCCACAATACCTGACCTCATATGCCATGGTATCACTTGTAAGGTCTGGAACTTGGCTAAGGCCTGATCATACGATAACACTGGCCCCCATTGGAATCTCTCTCACACTACCTGTGCATACTCCTATGATCCCCTCGGCAACCCTTATCTCCAACCAAACTGTCTCATTACTCTACCTGGTACCTATCTCTCTACATTGTAGTATGTCCTACCAATAGAAAGTTATGTCATAAATACATATAGCAAAGCCTCTGCATAATCCTCCCAAGGCTCACACTAAATATATGGCCTCCATATCACTTCATCAAAATTATGCAATGCCTACCGCCACTCCAACTTCCCCAAGTGGGGTTGACTCATCATACCTCCATACATGTACACATAGGGCTGCTCTGCTGCCCTAAACCTCATACAAACTAATCGTATAACTGGTAGGTGCTCCCATGCCTAGATATGTAGCAAAGTAATGTCGACCCCCAAAGAACTCATATCCTAGTATACCACCTCATGTAGGTCCCTGTATAAGTGTGACAACATGCATGGTCCCCATGCAAAGCAAGTCCCATCCATCACCATGTGCTCAATAACCTAGCCCCAACCCATGGAAAGTCCATGTGAACGTCGATCAGGGCAAAGCAAACCCTTGACAATGCTTGATAGTACAACTAGTATTGGCTCATATAAAGAAGCTATCTCCTCCCACATGATTGAGCCATCATGAATATAGATGTCCTCTATGAACATCCACTACATAGCTGTTGTCCCCAAACCTTGGTCATACGTCACCAGATCCCCTTGGATAGGGATGTGTAATATACGCTACATATCCTCTTCTGTAACGGTCATCTCTCCCATAACCTGATGGAACGTACAGGTCTCTTTGGGCCACTGCTTAGCTAATATCATCACTAGTCTGCAATTCATCTTAATCACGGGCATATACATCATGTCATATAAACCAATCGTTGTGACACAATCAATCTCCGCCTCAATCAACTGCTCTCACAACTGTTGCATGGCCAGATGCTACTCCCTCATCTATAGCACGAGAAGATCCTCCTACATATACACACATCAACAACATCATCAGTTATTTTGTTTAAAAATTTCTTAAGTTCAAACCTAGACTATCAATAGATACTCTCATCAAGTATCTTTGGGTCTCAACAGGCAAGCGATCATGGAAAACCTAGACTACAACAGGCATTTGTCATAATGACCTTGTCTCAATAGGGCTGCTATCATTCAAAACAACTCATCCATCCATCCACCCAATACATGCATTTGGAGATAATTTTTCCTAACACTGGGGCATTTTTATCATAATACGCACTATTTAGCTAACAAGAGCGCTACAATTTGTGTATAAAAGTGCTAAAACAATAATAGCACTACAACATGTATCCCACAATGCTACAACTATGACATGCATATGCTACAGAAGAAAAATCGCTAATACCACTCTCCAATAGTGCTATTACCTAGATAAACATGCTAACACTATCCTACAATAGCACTAAAAAACCAACTGTGCTAAAACTACTAGAAAAACGTGCTAACAATTGTGACCATGCTAAAACTACTATCCAATAGCTCTATAGCGACACAAAAGCGCTATTTGGACTGACAAAAGTGCTAAAACTTAGTCTTAGTGCTATTGTCTTGGTTGGACTTTGATGCTTGCAAAAACACATCCAAAATGCACAAAACTTAAAATTCACAATTTTCATATTGTTGGTCTGTAGTCATCTAGCCGCTTGAATAAATGGATCTGCTCTAGCTGATGATCTGCTATGGGTACCAGCATGCTGACTGTTGCTTGCTCCTTCACAAAAATTCACTATCAGAGCTCGGTGCTGGAAGGGAGATAAGTGCAAATGAGGTTGTTTTACCCCTTCCCCTCCATATATACCCCTCCAGCCCTAAACCAATTTCACCTCGCTCACTGTCGTGGTACCTGTGAACTTCAAATGTATCTCATTTCTCTGTTTTAACTCTAATTTCTTCTATTCTTTCACCGTTATTGCTAATTTCTTTTGTTCCCCTTCCCTCCACATTTTGTTCTTTTTTGAGAGATTGCCCAATTTTTCAAATTTTTTTGGCCCATCTCTCGAGGGGGCATACCACCCATTAAATTAACATTTATGAGACATATTTATTCATGCCTATTTTTCTTTCTTTTAAATGACACGATAAACCACACTATCTCAAAGAGGGGCAAATGTAGTCACATAAATCTATCCACTTAATTAAATGAATATTTAATTAATTCATCCTCAAACCCGTCTCCTATTAATTAAATAAATTATCCAATTTATTGAAATTAATTCATTAAATCACACCTGTAAATCATCTAAATGAATAAATCCTATTTATTTAATTTAATCCCCTTTCCTCTTTTAAATAAATAATTATAACATTTATTTAAATCCCTAAACTCCCCCCCACTTGCATTCTCCTAAAAATGCAAGTTGCAACCATAATTGAAATAAATTAATTTTATTTTAATTAAAATCCTATTTTCCCTCACCCATCAAACCCACTTGCAATCCTAAATCTCCTTCTATACTCTTCTAATCATTCCTAATTATCCTAATCCCATTTCCTAAATATTGTCACATTCCTAAGCAACTTGAAGTCACTTCTCAAAGCCCCCAAAGCCTTTGAAAAGCATTTAATGCTTTATGTGTTCAACAAGTTGACCCCTAAAGTCTTCCAAACCACTACTGGCTCTAACCTGACCATTAATGGCTCTTACATAACCATTTATGGTTAAAATCCACTTTCACTCATGGTTAGAGATTTTACCTCTAACTCAGCCTCCATTTGACTCATGTGTCTCTTTAAACTTTTATTGTTTTGACCATGGTTATCCTCACTAACTCTTGCACAAGAGTTTATCCATTGGATAAAGACATTATTTATTGGATAATGGCTTTATTCATTCAACTCAACATTAACCTTACCTCCCAAGTTAACCTTCAAGTCATGTCAAGCATTTAATGTTTCTTCCCTCTCCCCTCAACCCATCTCATATTGACACTTGTCATTCTGGGATTGGGTTGAAAGCCCTCACATGGATCATAAACCCATCAATCCTGACCCTTGTTGAGATTACTCAATCTCAACCCTCCATTGCTCCATTTTACCTATAAATAGAGATTATTTTTTCATAATCCAAATCCTGAAATCTTGTATGCATCTAAGTTATAGTGAAATTTAGAGAGCATTTTAGCATAATAGTCCATATTGTCTTTTGGCTAAAATTAACATTATCTAATTAAATAATATCTCATATTTAATTTGCTTTACACTTGTATTGGCATAGTTAATCATTTAAATCTTAAATCTCCATAAGACATCCAGAATAAAGAAAAAAGCTACTAAGAGTTACACTCATTTGGAACTTGGAGAGGAGAGGAACAAGGGAGGAGTGGCTACAAACATGGTGGGAGGCATTTGGAGATGTTTTATTGCATTTCTTAGTTTGGTTAAGCTTTCTATTTTTTGTTTTGTGTCTCTCTTGATATGCTTGCTTAGGATAGTCTTTAATTTGTGATTTCTAACACTAACACTTAGATTGTCTCTTTTTTGTTTTTCTTTGTCTTTCTAACATATCCTAACATCCTTTTTGCAGAGCATCAGAAGTAAAAAATATATATTTAATTAGACTTTAATTCTTTTTATGAAAAATGTTATGCAAAGATGAGATCTATCTCTACACAATCTGGTGGGTTCTAGGCTCTGAATTTTGATCAATAGCGAAGTTTCAGACCAAGAAAAATCATTGTTGTTGACTACATTGGCAACTACTAGTGACCTAAAGGTGAGCGATCATATTTTTGAAGTGTTATAATATTATTCTAAATTTATCTATATTTGTTTGCACTGTTGAGTTCATTTTTATTCAGTGGCGACCCATTAGTGCCAAGTGGTCAGACGGGACATTCAGACCTCAGACATCTAGATTGTAGGTTGTAGGGCCAATGAAACATATATTATACTTTATAGTCTATTATTGCTTCTTCAACAAATTCATATATTTTTGGCAGCCTTTATTTCGTTTGAGATGTCAAATGAGAAGATGGGTAGGAAACCTGAATGTGGGGAACGCTATGAGAGACCAATAAAAAGTGGAACATTGTCTTTGTACTTGGGCTTTGGAAAATATTGTGGTGAAAATTAGGAAGGTACATCATCACAAGTACAAGTATAAAATTTGCAACCTACACTACATGTTGAAGATGGCAGTGAACCTGCTATCTCAGATCAAGATGACCTTTAAGAAGATTATTTGGTAGATGCCCAAGTTAGCCAGAATGATATAATCAACCTGGGTGATAATGCCATTGATGATAATGCATGAAAGGAGAAAAGAAAAGCCATCTCAAAAAAGGATGAACCATAATAAAAAAGAGATTGGGAGTGGGATATGTCAGTGAGGAATTTTCAAATTAATTGGGCATCAAAGTATCCATTCATAGAACCAGTGGAGAATCCAATTGAAGGCGAGCCTCCAATAGAATGTAGGTGTAAGATTTGCACTTGGAAACATAACAACAAAATTAGGTTGCAGCTAAAATTTGACATCATAGAAAAGCATATGGGTAAACTTTATGAAAAACAAATGATAGACGAAGTTGAAAAATAAGCGATAAGATGGAAAACAAAGGAGGAACGTAAGCATGTGAGGAATGTCGAAGATTATTATTTTCATGAGAAAATACAGACGAAGCCTGCTAAAGTTAAAGGTTCTATTGAAGCTAGTTTTGGAAAAGCAATGCAAATAGAACGACTGGGAAAAGTTGTTCTATCAAGCATTGTTTTTTATATTTTGAGCAGAGGGTGTGCTATGAAATATTTCCCATCAATTAGTGGTTTATTATACTTTTTGAAAGTTCCTAACTATCCTAATAGACACTAGTCAATTAACAGTGGATGGGAATGGGAAATTTGTGTTGCTGAGGTTGAAAAAGAAGATGTAAAGGAGAAAATAAGAGAGTCAAACTTTATTGCATTTTATTTAGACGAAGTTACGACAGTACACAATACTTCATGGGTATGCATGCATGTTTATACTATACAAAATCATTCCCGCCAACCTCATCTACTATTTGTTATTAAAATGAAGGAGAGTGCGACATCAGAAAATTTATTTCAACTAGTAAAGAGAAGTTTACTTGAATATGGAGGTATGGATGACATGATGATTGCCAAAAAATTGGTGTGTATTGGAGCAAATGGAGCTTTAGTAATGCAAGGTCACAAGAATAGTCTTTGAAAAAATATTGAAACTTCATTTGCACCATACATTACTGCAATTCACTGCATGGCTCACAAAATGAATCTAGCTTTTGGAATTGTGAGAAAGTATGCTTCGGTTAAAAAAAATTGAAATTTCAATCAGAGAGCTCTACTCACACTTCTATCAAAGTCCCAAGCGATTTATGAAATTTCAACACTTTGCTAATGGAATAACTAATGGGAACAATCTTCTCAAGGATAATGATACTAGATGGATCTCTTTGGATGGTCCAGCGCACCAAGTTTTTTCAAAATATCCATCCTTGATTGGACTATTACACACAACTTGCGATGAATCAAAGCAATCAAGATTTCTTGACCTTCTTTAGAGGTTAAGTAATCTAGAGACACTCTTAACTTTAGCAGCTCTTATGCCCATGCTGGAGGAAATAAGGAATATTATGAATGCTTTCGAAAAAAGAGCTCTATATATTGCAGAATATGCTTCACTGTGTAAGATGACTTGCATGACTCTTGACAATCTCTATCAAAATCAACCAACACTATCTGATGAAAAATTTGTTAAGTGGTGGACACTCAAAGATTTGAACAATCCTGATAAATTTTTACAAATCGGTGCAAATGGGGAGGTATGTGCCAATGTACGGAGAGTTGAGATACCAATGTACTTCTTTTCCATGGTCGACCCCAAGGAACCAAGAAAGCACCCCAGGAAGCAACTAGCAAGAGTTACAAGGGAAGATTTCAACAAGATTGTTGAAACTGTAACTACTTCTATGAAGAAAATTGCCTATGATCTTTCCTCACAAATTAGAAGCAGATTCCCTCCTGACAACCTACTTGAAGCCATCTCTATTGTGTTTCTCCAATATTTGAGCCTCAACAGTGCAACTGCTTTTTGAAGTAAGCTACTAACTTTGATAAAACAATTTTACATATCTAGAGAATTGAATGGAGTAACTATGAATGAAATATTAGACGAAACTTTTCTTTGAGAGAAATCATCTCATTTTGCATAAACTATGAGACAAAAATATGGTGCAATGGAGAACCCTCACGAAGAGGGATCAATAACAAGGATTTGAAAATATACAGTTGAGAATGCAACGTTGCATGATTTAATGCCACAATATTTGAAGCTTTCTAATTTTTGTCTTACCATGATATTGGGTTCGATGGAAGATGAGAGATTTTCCAGTGGTTTGGGGTTCCCAAAATCAAAGCTAAGAAACAAACTAGACAAAATTTTTTAAAATTGCTTGAGGCTCTATACATCTACGTATAATGTCCACACTTTTCCTCACAATAGGGCACTACAAATCTGGAGGTCCAAGTGTGAAAGAAGAGGTTTGGGAAAGAATTCAAACCAAAGTGCTAGTGGGACTATTGACTCATGTACTGGACCTACTGGTAGCATTGAGATGCAGTTCAATGAAGATATGTAGACCTAGAGTGAAGAAAACACAGACAAGAATCAAGAAAGATCTGAATTTTGAAGATGAATAGAAACAGTAAGAGATTGGTATTTATTAATCTTATTACCATATCTCATCATTCATATTACAAAAGAATATTAATATGGTTGATAACTTGATGATATTTTATGAGTCTGTTAACTTTTTGTAATTAGAGAATTTTGATTTTTAATTGTATTTTTCAACTTTCTATTTCCAGATTTAAAATAGCATAATAAAAGACCATAATGTGTTTATTGATACAGAGATGTTTATTTAGATATGTTTGAGAACTTAGATTTTTATTAATTCTTTCAAAATATAGCCATATGATACAAGTCATTCAATAGTAATACACCACTTTGTATGATTCTCCATGCAAAAGTCAATACAAAGTTTCAGAACCCCTTGCAAATGACCCTGAATTCTCTTTTATAGAAACAAGGGAGCAACAACAACTTCAGGTCAAATTACAACATGTGAAGACTCAACATCAAAATAAAAAACTGAACACATATTTACATGGCCATCATAGGTCAGATTAGCAATTTTCCAACTGCTACATGTCTGATGTCTCCTGTTCAAAAAAATAGAGTTCAAAATCAAATATTAATTCAAGCCATGACAAATTAAATATAGATAATAGCAGTGCCCAAAACCTAGTAATCAGAAATAGATAAATGCAGAAATGTTAAAACTTGGGAGAATTTGAGAATAGAAATTTACAGGCTGAAGTTTTGCATTGTGCATCATAGATTCATAGGTTGGATTAGCAATTTAGAAATAGCGAGTGATGGTTTTTTCCTATTCATAAAACATAGTTATTTCAAGCGATGCCAAATTCCAAGCATAAAAAACATCAAACCTTGAAATTAAGAGTAAAAGAAGAAAACTGTGCAATACATACTATGATTCTTAAGATTTATGTGTCAATTTTTGTAGGGTGCTCCATTCTTTGTTTGATGGAAGGTCATTATTCTATAAACTATGGAAAGTTAACTGCAACTTCGTCAACAATCCATATTCAGAAGAGTGACTTGACATCACTATTTCACCCAATACTGCATTTAGAGTTGTAAATGGTTGGATGAATTCCAAAAAGCTTTGGGGATTTGTGTTCTTAGGAAGAAAGTCTAAATCAAACTTCATTTTTATCTCCATGTTTTTTTTGTAAGCTTCTTTTCGAATGAATTTATTTGATGGGTCAACGGTCTTAGGCAAACCAAGTTTAATGAAAGTATTTGTCTTTTCTTCCAGATTCAATATCTTTTTGCCACATTTATCCACAACTTCTGATGTTTCCCTTAGTTTCTGGTATTTTTGAAGGATAGATGATGTCTTAACTATGGCATCAATGTGACTCTTAATTCCCTTGGATGCCAAGTAGTTGTCACTGGTACTATAGACTACTTGTAGAATTTGTTTTGTCATATCCTCTTTTGAATAAATATGTATGCTCTTCTCAATTTGCCCTTTAATTTTCATATAAATTAATCTCAGACTTTCATTCAATTCAAACCATTCACACAACTTTTCACTCCTTTGCATTATTTGCCACCAAATATTTTCTTGTATATAATTCGTAGTATTTTTCATATTATCTTTCAATCTATCCTCCAAAGTTTTAATTTTATCATTTGCATTGTGCAGGTCTTCTTTCATTTGTGCACATTTTTTTCTTTCTTCCTCTACTTCCTCTTCCAAATGTTTTACTTTTTCCTTCTCATGATCCAATAGGTCCTGTATTTTTCTTATTTTAGCAGTAGCAAACTCATAACTTTTGTAGAATTTTTGAAAACTGACTCTTTCCTCATCAAATTTTTTTACTGCTTTTAGCCAGTTTTTCTCTTAGGTCCTTCAATTCAGCATCTATCTTTTCCTGCTCTGCAATTTCTACTAAAAAGCCCAAATTTTTTATCCTTTTCTATAAATCATTTCACTTGTTATCTGCTCCTTTCCTCTTTGATTTTTCATTTGCCAGGTCTTCTTGTAACTTTTCTATTTGTTTCTCTAGTTTATTTTTTTCTCTCTCCAACTTTAGTAGTGAAGTGTAGACCACTTCATTAGTCTTTTTTGACACACTAATTTTGTCCACATTATGTACTATGGAAAAATCCATTTGGAGGGTGCTAACTTGAAATTTAGAGGGATCTATTTTACTGTGTGGTAGATTTTAATCTTTAGTTGGGGGCTTAACAACCATGAAATCCATCATATCTTTGTGTGGGTCATATGTTGGAAATACTATGTTTCTTGTAGGTTGTTGATATAAAAGTTCAGTCAGGGCAACCCTATCAAACACTCTCTTTTTTTCTTTATTTGCATTTGTTGTGTGTTCAAATATTTATTGTAATCACGAAATTGAAAATTTGGGCTTGCTGAGGCAATTGAATGTTTGAAAGTTGAAATAGGAATAGTAAAGGCTCCAGTTCCACTTATGCCTATGGTTTCAACTAGTGTATTACTAGGATTCCCAACAACCATTCCTGATCCTATCCCACTATCACTTTCATGTGTATTTTTTATAATCTTTTGAGGTGTGTGACCTGAAGCTACAAATGATTGATTTGTAGTGTTAGTGGCACTTGATATAGGATTATAAATAGTATGAGTATCTACCACAAGTGGCCTCTTGCACAAGATATTTTGTTGTTGCCCCCTTGTCCAACACCAAGACAACTAGTATAAGTAGTAGTAGTACCCATGCCAACTGCACCAATCACAACGACACTTGAATGAACACTAATAGGAATACTATCCTAATATTTCTCACTAGTGGCAGTGGAACTTGATTCACCACCAATGGGAATACCATAATGTGGTGGTGGTTGTAGATTTGAACCTAAAACAAATGTAGGTGGACCCTGAGGGTAAGGAGTAGTACCTTTATGTGATGAATCTAAAGAATCAAGTCCAATGACTGGTTTAATAGGAGCTTTTGATTTTGAATCTGATGGAAGTTGTACCTCAAGTGGATACCAAATGCCTTCTCCTCTGGGTCCTAGACCACCACCTACAAAACTCATTTTTTCCACAATGTTTGCCCCTTTGCTATATTTTTCTTTCATGGACTCAATGACTCCACCTAATAGTAGTTGGAGTGGGCTCAACCTCATACTCATCATCATCTTCACTCCTGTCATATGCTATTGTGGGATGCTCTATATTCCACAATTTGTTAAACTCTTCATCCTCGTCGATGGACTCAAATTCTGCATTGGTCTTTGGTTCACTGAGATTCTTCCTCATAGTCCAAAAATCATTTATTTTGGTTTGAGTCCAATACCTCTCTTTAAATTCTTACAGAATTGATTTGGGAATAGATTTGCTAGATGGATTAGCATATTTTTGGTAGAAATTATAGGAACTCCTATTTTGGATGCTCTGGCCCCCTCTATTGTCCTCTGTGTGTGCAATGCCATAATTTGTGATGATATTTCTTCTGTTGAAATGTTATTGGCAGCGGTAATTTTCTCTATCTCTTTTTTTACCTCATCCCACGAGTCCATGTTTCTAAGATTTTCTAGCAAAGGTTTACTTTCAAGTTCACATAACACTCAAGAATTCCCATTTTTCTTAAGCCTTGCTTGAACTACATTGATTGGATCATACTGCTAGAGACCCTCATCACCAAAGCTAAAAACTATCAAAAAATCATGTGCCACATTGAATGCTTTTCTCTCAAATGTGAACCCCCCCATGAGAAAGGCAAGGAAGGAAATATGCTCTTCTTTTATTGACCATGGAAGTTCCTATCTCTGCTCTCCAACTGTCGTACATATTCCAATGCAAATACCCTCTATGTCACATATCTTGGAAGTCTATATGGTTTTAATGCTGATCCATAAAACCTTAACATTGTGTATTCTTTCATGAAGAACCAGTCAACCAATTCTATATGACTTCTGAGTTGAATGCAATCTCTACAAGACAAAAGTAATCTACGCATTGGAGTGCTTGTAGTCTCATTATACATTGGTTCCAAAAAGAAGACTACAAAATGGTTGTAGTTCTTTCTGTTATCACACATCCTTATCTTTGGTGTCCATTCATATATTGGACACTGTTCTATTTCGAGTCTTCTCATCAATCTTATAGTTCACAACTTGAAGCTAGTTGGTCTCGAATATTGCGTGATACTTGGATAGAAGGAGATAGAACAAGTGGGATGAGAACCTAAATGTCTTACAGGAACCTTTTTTGATCATTAGTAATTATTTTTGCATGGCTTGAACAACGTGCTCAACAAAATTATATCTTACTGGCTGAGCTACACAATGGATATTATAAATCATTTCAAGAAGGCTTGCACCCACTTACCTATCATTTTCCAATCCTAGGCAAAATGTCAACAAGGAAAGAGTATCCCCAACCCATGGAACAAAAATGTTAGAATCATAAGGAGGATTATGATTATGATCCAACAGAGTACCACACTTTATTAGAGATTTGATAAATGAATCTCTGCAACTTGGATAGAGACTCATAATTTTCTACTAGCTTTCCTGGGTCAATTTGGACATTTGAGTTTTGTGCTTCAAACCCTAGGTTCAACAAACGAGCAAATTCTCCCACGTTTATGGATAAAATTTCCTCTTTTGTATTTTTATTGACAATTACTTTTTATCTCCATCATAACTTTCAGCGTAGACATGACAAAATCAGGGCAAGGGAATACTTCAAGTAACACCATGCTTCCCAATCCAGCATCCCATGATGCGATTTTATTTATTCTTTGTTTTAACATTGTGTTGAAAACAGTAAATTTTGCCCCAGTTGGAGCTACTGCCTTACTAGACAATCCATATCTAATATCCATGATACGTTTTTCACCATAGATATCAAGGTCATAAATATCATGGTATTCATCAGTGACACCTGGTGTTTTAACCAGTTTGGTTAGGTACATTTTTTTTTTCACTTGGCTTCCTATTGAACTACTCCTTATCATTTTCCCCATTGCTAATATTGTTAATAATTCAAAATAATGCTAGATATAAACCTGAAAATACTAACCCTCAAATTGAACCATGAGATTAAAAAAGTAAAAAAGGCGGGATGTAGGTGTTCTAGATTTTACCCAAAATTTCTATTTCACTAGATTGGTGCAGACAGTATCTGTTGCGACTTGCATTCCTCAATCTAGTAGCCATTTCCTAATCTCTCTCGATTTAATGGTTTGTCCATGAAATGAATTATGATTATGATTTATGAGTCATTTATTTTGAAAAATCTGAAAAAGAACAAAATTAATACTTAAAGGGAAAAATATCTAGAATCATGTTGTAATTTTATTAATTATTATTAATATCTATTCACCACTGAAGGACAAAACATTCATTACTTTAGTCTAAATTATCAGGACATTAAATTTAAAATGTTCAATTCCAGACGAAGTTCTCACAAATGTGTTCACTTCCCTCATTCAGGTCGAAATCTACCCTAAATCGTTGATCGATGCTCATCCAATGGACGATGGTATCTGTTATTAGTTTTTGTGGGTCCCATGACTTTTGCCATTTTTCGGGCACGTCACTGCACTTGAGTCACTTTTCTGGACTATTTTTTAATTCTTTTTAATTTTTCAACTTCTGCCCCGAATAGAGCTTTATTGACTTAATTATATTTAATTAAATGCAAAATGTTCAATTCCAGGCGAAGTTCTCACAAATGTGTTCACTTCCCACATTCGGGCCGAAATCCACCCTAAGTTGTTGATCTGTGCTCATCCAATAGATGATGGTATCTCTTGTCAGTTATCATGGGTCCCATGACTTTTGCCATTTTTCGGGAATGCCACCACACTCGAGTCACTTTTCCAAACTTTTTTAAAAGTCTTTTTAATATATCAACTTCAGCTCAAAATAGAGCTTTAAAGACTTAATTGTATTTGATTTAATGTAAAACGTTCAATTCTGGGCAAGTTCTCACAAATGTGTTCACTTCCCACAATCAGGCCCAAATCCACCCTAAGTTGTTGATCTTTGCTCATCAAACGGATGATGATATTTGTTGTCAGTTGTCATGGGTCCCATGACTTTTTCCATTTTTCGGGCACATCACCACACTCGAGTCACTTTTCAGGACTATTTTTTAAGTTTGTTTAATAATTTTCAAATTTCGCTCGAAAATGAGATTTATAGACTTAATTATATTTAATTAAATGTAAAATGTTCAATTCTGGGCGAAGTTCTCACATATGCATTCACTTCCCACATTCGGGCCGAAATCCACCCTAAGTCGTTGATCTATGCTCATCCAACGGACGATGGTACCTGTTGTCAGATGTCGTGGGTCCCATAATAAGAGACATTTAAAGATGTGCAATAGTTTGAGATAACTATTAAATATAATGTTAATATTATTTGTAAAAATATGAAATACAAAAATAGTACAGAACATGAAACTTAGATTCTAGAATTTAAAAAAAACTAAATAAAAATATAATTTTGGATATACAATTTGAAAGGTAAAAGTTTCATATAAAAAAGAAAAGATTCATTATTAAATCTAAAATATTAATTTAAAGTTTAACAAAATTTATTAAAAATATATTTACGATATATAATTTAAAAAAAATTGTTTAAAAAATATATATAAAAGTTCAACATAAATTTAGTGTAATATAAATTTTAATTTAATTTAGTTTAATAAATAAATAAAGACTAAATATATATATAAAATTTCAACATAAATTTAGTTTAATATAAGTTTTAATTTAATATAATTTTAATTTAATTTAGTTTAAATTAATTTAATAAACAAATAAAAACTATAAAAAAATTATATGATTGTATTTACAATAAAGTTAATAGCCTCTATGAAAAATGCACCCTAAGTTGTTGATCTAATTATGTCTAATCCTGTTCTCTAATTGAGTCTAGAATCTTGAATTTTCTTCTAATGACCTTGGCCTTGAGTGTAATAATGAGGTGAATCTTATTGATAAACCTGCACCTCCTAAGGACCTATGCAATATGCATTACCTTTGATCCTAGTGAGACTATTGAAACACCTAATGGCCCACTATAAGTCTATATATCACTATGAAGATCAAAGACATAGTATCATGAGGGGTTCTCATTGATGATTGATCCAACATGTATGGTGAATGTAATAATTAAGAATATATTTATAAATTACAATTGCATGAAGTGACATATTGATATGATAAATTTGATTTATTGGTTAAGATCTTTGATGGTTTCTCTTGTCCTACTATAGGTTCTATTGCTCTTCCCATTAAGGTTGGTACTAAGTGCTTAGATGTCATTTTTGCTATCATTCCTACATCAGATCAATTTTGTGTGAATTTTGGACATCCTTGCCCTTGGTTATCTTCCATGAAAGAGATCCTATCTACCCTTCATAAATGTCTCAAATTTCTTCATTATAACAAAATCTTAACTATAAATCATAGCATGTACCCAGTACCAACCCATGCATGCACTAGTTCAAAACATCAACAACAAGTAAGTTGGACTTTTAATCCACTTATTTTTCACAAGATAAACATCTTTTTTTTTAATATTTATAAAATTATAATCAACCATAATCAATGTCCAAATAATTAATGGAACAATCTGGATTTTTTTTTATATATTAAATATAGAGGAAGTGGCATTACATAAAAAAAATCATAGTATTAAATTTATTTCCATTGTTTAACAAAATATTGAAATAATGTAGCTCATAGACAAAAGGCATTTGCAAAACTTTCATTAATAAAATGAAATAGAAAGCATTTTTTATATCCATAAGAGGCAAACTGAAACAAATTGGAATTTGAAAAATTATCATTAATATTTATGTTACAATTTTTACATGTCTAAGACTTGAGTCCCTAAAAAATTTAAAGCCAAAATGACTGAGCCACTGAGCCTCTGAGGTTATGAGGACATAGGCAAAAAAATAAAATAATAGGGGGTCGGGGCTAGGGTATAGGTAGTAGATGGTTTACAATAAGAATTTGGCCCTCCCTCCATGTAGAATTCTTCAAACAACATAAGCTAAGAGAATTCTTCAAGCCAACTGTAGTTTGGAAAGTCATCCAGGAGCAACCATTTTTGGAGAAAGTCCTTGCCAATCAGTGTCCATTTCCTATGACGCGTCAACTACTCCGCATTCAGGTATAGAAGAAATAGTTGCCTGGCCACTATCACTATTTGGTCAGGGAGGAGAAGCTTGGTTAATTCACTCACCCAAGGGATCCCCACCCCTAATTCTGCAAGGATGAAAATACTAATGACATCTCCAAGGAAGTATTCCTTAAATATCTTCCTTAACAGCATCAACATAGCCACCTTGTCTCCTCTGAGCTCTAGAAGAGATGCCAAGAACCAAGATGTAATGTATGTGTTAACATGGTATCTATTTTTGTTATGCAGAAAGTCTCCGCCCAGCACCATCAACACAACCTCATTGGTGAACATCCCAACCTCCTTATAGACTAATTGGAGGGTTGGGTCTTTAACGGAGCCCAGAAATGCCCTCTGGTCCTTTGCAAAAATGCTTCTCAGGCAGATGGGAGTGTCCATTTTGAGAAATCAGATTACCAAATTAAACAACCTGAGGCTATAGACCTAAACCAGAGGCTAAATTTAAATACCATGAGCTTGGACGATTTATCTACCAAATGGCAAAGGCTAAATGAAGATGAAAGAAGCAGAGATCATATATAAATAGGTGAAGCTCTTGATTGTAATAATTACTTCTCGAACCGTATTAATTCCTTTAAATTTTTTTAAATCTTTCGTATCTCTTCAAATCTTTCCCATAAATGCACTAGTGTGTGAAATTGGAAAGAACTATAAACCAATACAAAGTTGACAAGTACAACATCGAAAGTCATGGGGATAGAGTAGATTGTAGTTAGTGACTAGATATATATTAAATGACCAAAATTATTGATCGTGAAATTTGATACGTGCCTATTGAATCCAATTCCACTTTGGGCACTTTTTGGTGACCTATGTTCTCTTCAAAAAATTGGGCAAAAATAAAACTTCAGCTATTGATCTACGATCATCGAACGGTTTAAAATCATTGATGAATTTTTGGTATGTGTCACCCTTCATGTGTCAAAGAGGCCACTCTTATTGATACATCATGAAGAGTCCAGGCTCAATGTGATGTACTGATGTGATGTAATGTGCCTTGTCTATTAGTGGCAATGAATTCATGAAATTACCAATAAATTATATATTTTTCCATATATAACAAAATATTAACCAAAACAAATTAAATAACTTTCAAGAAGTGGATAAAAATCACCAATGCATTTAAATAATTTTTCCTTCGGAGTAAAAGTTTTTGCCCATACAATTATATATTTATTCCTTAAAAAAAAAGTATTTCCCTCCTACAATATATATATTTCCCCATAGAACAAGGTATTATTCGTTAGAAATTTATGTAATTTTCGTACCCTAGAAAAAAATTGCCAATACAAAATAATTTTTTCCTTATTTTGAAAAAAAAATCGCCATCAATATGAAAATTCCCCCCAAAAAAAATGTTTGATTTGCTAAGATTTTACACTTTTGCCTGTGGGGTGGTTTCTTAAAGTTATCCCTAGATTAGATGATGAGGTTAGTTGTTATTTTTGGATTGTAAGGTTTTCTATTAGACTAGTCTTGAAACTACCCAGTGGCTTCTGGATATGAGGATTCAAGGGTTGTGGTTTGGAGGACATGTTCATTTGGTTTGTGGAATATTCCAATTCAACTTCCAAGTGTTGGTTTTGTTCCACAAATTAGTTTTGTTGGTATTTGCTTGACATGGTTTGTTGTGTTGAGTCTCAATTTTTGTAGTTGATTAATCTTGTTTGGAATATGTCCTTTAGGTCTGAATAAGCTTTGGAGGATGAGTTAGAGTATTTATATAGATCTCACCATGGTACGTGTTCATCAAAACTTAGTATTTAATATTAGAAGATATTTCTAGGCCAATTGATTGATGTGTTTCATTATAATTCTACATGTTTTATTTGGTGTTGATGTTGGAGATTGTGGTAGCATGTGTAGTTTGATGGAATCTACTTGAATGAATGTATCATGATGTGTTTGGGTCCCCTTTATCTCTTGGAGAATACTAGAGTTATTGTTTTAGGTACAAATGGACTAATTTATGTAATATTGCTTATTCCATCCCTAGCTAACCTAATTAAGGGTTTTGATGAAAAAAATTGTATATCAAAATGTATGGCTATGTGTGTTGAGGTATGTAATGAGACTAAATCATTGTGAAGTATATGATAATATTATTTAATCATATTTGGTGTTGGTGATGTGAAAAAGTTAGGTGAGAAGTACTTTGATAGAATTATCTTCAAAACAACAATGATCAAAGAAAGTATTCGTGGTTAGATGTGCTTGCTATGATATTGTTTTCTTGACACTGAAATTGAAGGTAAAATTTATGATCTAAGGAGATCCTACTCATTTCAATTTCAGCTATTCATCTAGTTTACTAATGAAAATTGATGTTGTTGGTAGAATTTTGTATCTTGCATTGAGTCGGTGCATCTCAACTCTACAAGTCTATTTGCATCTTTCTTCAAGGTTGTGCACTTAGCATTGCAAGTCCATCAGGTGCATATTGCTCCTTCATAGTGATCATAAAACCTTGTAATCATTTTTATTATATTGTGAATTTATTTCTCATCATGGTTTTTACCTTATAGGGTTTTCCATGCAAATCCGGTGTTCATGTGTTGTAATCTTTTTTCTTTCATGTTTTGCAATGGTAGGATAAGATTAATTGTTATATAGATTAGAAAGGATTTAATCTAGATTGATTCATCTCTCCCCTCCCATCTCAGTCATGTGATGTGTTCAACACTAATGCTTTTAAATAGTCTACTAATATGTTCTTGATACATTGATCTTCTTACAATAGTGAAACCCTATACAATAATGTGTCATTTACAAAAAATATAATTTAGATAAAGGCTTAGTTGTTCACACTACTTTAATCCTTTCCCATATTGATTCTATTACCTTTCTTTGTATCTCTCTACTTAGTGCATCTGCTAATATTACAAAGAGGAAAGGGGTTAGGGGATCCCCTTCTCCCAATCCTTTGCCACTTGAAAAAACAACTAGTTGGTTTTGATTTCTTATTTTTCAATATCAAGGCATAGAGATATAATTGTATAACTAATTTATCCATTTTTATCAAATCAAAATTTCTCTATTAGTGGTAGTAGAAACCTCCAATTTACTCTATCTGAAGCCTTGCTCACATCTACTTTTAGAATCCCCACCTTTAGAATTGGTTTTTAGATTGAGTGCATTACTTCATGTTGTATAATTATGTCATCTATGATATGCCTCCCTACAACAAATACACTTTTTCATGTGATATCAAATTTGGTAGAATATTTTTCAGCCTATTGGCTATCACCTTACAAATTATTTTGTAAACTGGATTTCATAAGTAGATAGCCCTATAATCAAAAAATATGGAGTATACATCCTTTTTGGTAATAAGTACTATATTAGTGTTGTCAATATCCTTCAGTATAGTAGATTTTCTCCTTGATTCTTCTACCAACTACCAAACATCATTCCCCATAAACTACCAACATGTTTGAAATAGTATAGATGAAAAATCATCAAGAATTGGAGGTTTGTTTGGATGCATCTTGAAGGTTGATTTTAAATTCCTGCATTTTCGTTGGCTTGAGTACAAAATCATTATCATATTTTTTTATTATCTTTGGAATATAATCTTGAAATTTGTGGTATATGGAACCTATCTCACCCTTCCTACTAGATTTTGAAAATGATCCACCACTAATATTTAGATTGATCATTTTCAAAGAATATAATTGAAAAAGGTTTTGTTTATTTTTAATTAGGAAGTGATTTGATATAGGAGTTGGGGATATGAGTGATGTTGGAAGGTTTGGCTAGTGCAACCATGCCTTAATTAAGAGAAAATATTCTAATATTTCTAGAATATTAGTAAATCAACCTCTTTGATTATTCTAATGGTATATTCCATTCGATGGTACATAATCCATTAATCATTTTGTTTCCACAAATAAAAATAAATCCTTTTGTGTTTGGATAACATGTCCTACTCCACCCACCTTTGAACTCTCAAAAAAATATCTTATTCAAGTCTCACACACACTTTCCTTGAGATCCTTACATTTGGTCACTTAGTTTAGTCCACACCTTTTCATTTATGCTCTCTCTTCATTGGGGTCACATATATATTGATCATTACAAATTCCAAATTTCAATTAAGACTTCTTATTAATGCCTTTTGTTAGTTCGTCAAGGAAATGATTATGCTAAGATAGCTATCTTCTTTGTGTGCCATAGCATTACCAATCCACTTGATGACTCATTGCTTCAATAAAATTAACATTCCATTCCTTGAAATATTTTAATAATGTCTTTGCCTCCTTAGAGGACAAATTTGTTTTTAACAATAGGATGAAGTCTTCCTTACCTTTTTACAAGTGGCCCTTTACTAAGTGCCTTTTGTCAGGCTATTTAAGCTTAAAACATTCAATGCTTGTATCTTAATTTCTTTCCAAAAGAGGGCTTTCCTCCCTTGCATTCAAGTCGTAACATATAATCATTAATTGATGTTTTTTTCTCATTTAAATGCATCTTCATCCCTCTTTTAATTCTCTAATTTTCTACCTTTTCTCATCTTGATATGAAACTCGTTGTTTCTTGTGCTATACATATCTAGTCCAATGTTTTTATGATATCTAGAGAATATTCTTGGTTCTCGTCATTCTCTACATCCATCTCCTCATCAGAGGACTCATGGACCTTATAAGCCATTTCTATATTTGCATGTGTGATTGTTGTACTATCCTCCTTTTCTACTTGTGAATTTTCTTTCTATGTTGTACAATGGTTTACTTATGCTCAATTCTCTTTTGGTTCTTTTCGGATCCATGTTGGTGAGGCTAATGAATGACCTTCCTCTATTGCATGATGTCTCCTTTTGCATCTAATATAACATTATTTTTCACTTCCTTTTCAACCTCCAATATCCACTCCTCTCCATCACAAATAAGTCACACAATCTTTGGAAGACAATTGATGGAGATAAATTTTATTCTAGCATACAAATAAGGGTCATCTTTATCATATCTAACCTTAAAATCACACCCAAATTAGATTTAGTTGGGCTAAGGAAGTCTCCAATATAATACTCCATAGGTAAATTTTTCAATCATATCCAAAATGCACAATATGAGGGATGCATCTATTTTGGCTCCAAAAAGATAGTACGGATTGACTAACACGCGTGTTAGTCACGCGTTTTACACCATCGATTTTGCAGTTAATGGTTGTGATTTACTAACCTGTCACTAACACACTATACTATAGGTGTATTTTGGAGCTAGAATAACTGCAGCCCAATATGAGGGGGTTTTAGTTTAAGGGTTAATTTTGTCAACCCATCTCTGCACTTTTATCAAACTTTATTTAAATCACCATCAAGGTGCGCTGGGAATTTCCTCTTTCTCTTCTTCTGATGCAAATTTTATGACAAGGATTGTTTTTGGAAGGGAGCTAATTATTCCTTATGCCTTCCAATTTTCTTTGATCCATGCTCTAATCCATTCTTTTATTCCTCTTTTCCCTATAATTGTCTCTAATTACGACCACTCATCTTAGTTTTTCTGCCTCTCCTTTGACCTGCATTGATACATCAAGGGTTGGTGCTTTGGCCACTACTTGGCTAGGATTTTATTCTTGGATATAGCTATTCTATGTTGCTTTATTTGGCGCCCTTATCCTACTATCCCTTTCAACTCAAAGTTAGGTTTTGCAAATTTTTTGATTGGAGTGTTGGTTGGCCACGCCACGTAATTTTGTGGTCTATCCTTTCTCTCCGTTTTAAATTTTCCTCTAAGATTTTCTTCTTTCAAAATTCTTTAGAAGTTTGTTTTCAACCTTTTTCATGCTTGTTTGCATTTTTACAAGTAAATTATTGTATATACACTTTAAGGGATAACAATGGGTATCATATTTATAATCATGTAATCAAATTTAATATTGTTCTATTCACATCATGTTTGTCTTGTAGTAAAATTTATCATTTCATTTAGTTTTTTTATGTTTTTTATTAGTAAAAGTTGCATGTTTCAATTTATTTATATTTTTAAACATTTTCTTAATAGTAGTGGAATGGTGAAATTCATTCTATAAGATGTAAAGTTTTTAAGCCAATCAACTTGTCAAGAATTAATTTTTACAATTTTAAAAATTAAGAAACTTGCATATAACCTTCAAGAAAATAATTTTTTTTAAAAAAGAAAAAAAGTAATCACTTTTAATTTGTTGAAATAATTTTTTTAATAGCCAATTGAACTTAATTATTTGAAATATTACTAGCAAACAACAAGTCCTAATAATAATGTATTGATTTAAATTCACATAGAATATTTTCTACAACTTAGTCTTTATTATTTTGTTTGTTTATTTAAAATCACTCTAAACAATTTATAGAAGTTAAACTGGTAGGGCCCCTACTTATAATTAGGGTTCTAGATCTACCCTAATTTTTGTCAAGGTGTCTCAAAACACCTAAGATCTTCAGAAATGAAAGATAAATAATTGTACATTAATTCATATTAAAAAATAAATTTATGTAACATGACAAAATTTGTGAATTTTTAAATTAAAAAATGATCTTCACTCAATAACAATACTAATGAATAATACGAATGATAAACATAACAATAAATTCATAAGTGAAATAAAAAATTGGCCGACCAATAAATACATAGTCTAAAAAATGAACTTCATTCAATAACAATACTAATGAATAATACGAATGATAAACGATAACAATAAATTCACAAGTAAAATAAAAAATCGGCCGACCAATAAATACATATTTAGGGCAAGATAGGCGAAGAAAGACGCTATATTTGTGCATTTACATCCAACGGGTTCTCCATTAGCTTCAGAAACAACAATGGATACTAAATGTATGAGTGTTATTGAGAATGAAGCTGACGGCCTACAAAGATCTGAATTAATGTTGAATACTATTGAGCAGAAGGGGAAGGGTATTGTAGTCAGTGAGAGAAGCGATGAAGAATCAGTTTGGTCCGAATGCCCTGATCATATGCTTGAGGTGATGTTTTCGAGCCTACCGGTCGAGTTCAGTTCACGATTTCGCATTGTGTGTAAAGAATGGAATACTCTCTTATCCTCTAACAGATTTCTATCTTCATTGCCAGAGGGAGATCCATGGATTCTTCGATGCAGCTCAACGCATGCCATGGCGTACTGTTTTCTCACGCAATCTTGGAAGACTATTTCCCTTCGTTTCTTGCCAAGCGAAACAATTAGAAGTCTCTCACAGGAACATTCAATTGTTCATAGTTCAGGTGCAGGCCTACTGCTAATCGCGAGAATTAGAGGACCTCAGAAAAAATATATAATCTGTAATCCACTTACAAGCACATACAGATATCTTCCCACTGTCATAGCAAACAATGTACGTGCAGTGACAATAATGGACAACGGAGAGTCCTACAAAATTGTGGGTTTGTCGAATAAACGAAACCCCACTTGCATACAAATTTACAATTGCTTTGAAAAGTCATGGCAAATTGAAGTTGAGTTGCCTCTGCCCAGAGAGGATTTTAGTTTTCTTTATATTGTGTGTGTCAATGGTCTTCTCATCTATACTTCATGGGATTACAAAATTGTGGTTTGGAACGTGGAAGATAAGCGAACGCAACTAGTGCCCTTTCCAGAGGTGGATCAATCGATTCTGCGGGATAATATGAACATTCCGTTATATAGACTGGCTAGACTGGCTAAACTGGCTGTATGTGGATCTTCGTTCCTGTTTATATTAATATATCTACAGATAAACCCAGATCAAAGAGTAGTGAATTCTCACCTGAATGTATGGGAATTGAAATGGGAAAATGAGGATATGTCAATATGGACTTGGAGGGAGGTGACAAGAATGCCTCCCGATATGTGTCAAGAATTTATAAAGGCGGGCTATTTACTTGAATCAATTTTTCTTTCACAGTATCAAGCTGTCAATGTCGGAAATTTCCTCTGCCTCACAAATGGGTATAGAAATACCGAGTTGTTTGTCTACAGCTTACATGGGAAGTGCTGGAGTCGGATCAAGCTTCGTCAATCTGTCAGATTTCAAAGGTATAAATCAATTTTGGGGTTTCAGCCTAAGCCAGACATGAAGGTATAGGTTTCATTTAAGAGATCAAGAGAAGAATTTCATTTTTTAAGTTGTGGATTGTTCTTATCTATCCAGTAGGATTAGGTTCTCTTATTTTGTTTTCTAATAACTTGATCTATTTAGAATATATCAGATTTCTTTCCTGACATGATGAAAATTAATGTAAAACTTGTGAGAAGAAATCATTTGAATGTTATAATTCTTTATCAGATTTAAAAATTTAATAAATTCATAATTTTTTTAATTTTATATTTCCAATAGAATTTGAAGTATTTTTACATGAGGATTTTTTCTCTATATTTCATTTTGCTCTAACACAAATCTGTGAAATAGATTTTATTGCCTCATGATTAGTGCAATTCTAATATCAGCAATCACAGTATTCTCGATCAATATATTCTAATTTCAAAGACATTATATATATAACTATGACATATCATATATACATTTAATACTCTCTTTTATTTTTTAATACCCTCTTTTATTTGAATTATGTAATGATGTATTAGGCTATTTTTACTATGATATATGAAGCACAGCCTTGAGACAAAAAGATCCTATCTATGTTTGCTGATATGATATTTTTACTCTTCATCACTATTTTATAATGAAATTATAAATTATTTTATATGCAATTTTCCTAAACATTGGTTTAACAAATAATCTATTAGAACTGTCTTACAAAATTATATAAATGAAAGGCCCATACAAGCTCATAAGTAACAGTTTCAAATCAGGAACGAACAGAATATATAAATTTTCTTGTTAACATAATCATAGATAGTAAAAAATCTACTGCAGGTGTATATGTATGATTATGTCTATGTAATTAATCTACACATAAACAACTCAATTTGCAGAATACCTGACCTTTGTTAGGATCTTCTAGTTTGGAATAAGCCCTATAAGCAACCATGTAATCTAATTCTCATATGTGAAGTTAGCTAGAGATCTAGGTATACTCAAGTGCACAAGGTGGCTTCATACGACATCAGCCAATCTGAGAAGAGTTACCTTGTAATCTAGGTATAGTCAAAGTGCACCCTTCTAGACCGTATAGACACGTGGGCATAGCAAACAAAAATGGGGAAGGGTTACATCCTCAAACTTGTCCAACTGTGAGGGATGAGTCTTTAACTTTCCTATCAAGCATTATCGATAACCCCTTCCTCTTTCAATTGATTTAATTTGCATCAAGAAATGTCATGTGCTAAATTGAAGAAGCCTCCTCAAAGATTATGATGCTATTCTCCTTTCTAAATCACAATGACTGTTTACTAAATTAGAAAAAAGAGAAATGCATATCAAGTGGGTTTCAAGTTGCTGTCGTTGTGAATCTGTGATCAATTCATTCAAATTAGGGTTTTAAGAGGTTATCGTCATCATCAATAGAACTAAATATCAGAGTATTTAATATTTTAAAAACACAGTCAAATTAAATAGAGCGAGATTGAACAAACCAGAATACTTGGACCCTTTGACCTGAGCAGGGGAAAGGTCTGCTTCTATGTAAATGACCAGCTACTTGGCAGTCAACAAGAATGCCACCCCACTACACTAAATCGTCAACAATTACAACTGTCAACCAGCAAAATCCCCCTCCTTGATAGGAACAAACCATTGATCACTTTCATGAACTTTTGTGCATACTACATGTGAAATGAATTTTATGGATTGGAAATAGCTTGTATTTCTCTAATAAACAAATAAAGGAATCCTCATTAGGCAGATAAATATCCACTAATTAGGCAAATAAATATCACTCTTCATGCTCATGCTCAGAAGAAAAGGACGTAACATCAGATAACATTGTATTTATTTATTGAACCATTTCCATATACCATCACCTATTTATTTATCTACCTACCTATGTATCCACCAATCTATCTATAATTAGTGCTTATCGGTAGTAATATATATTATGTTTATCAGAATAATTCATTTATAGTTTGTATTATCTATGTGAAGTAAAATTCCGTTCATAACTTGGTAGTCATTTAATATGGACACAATAACTCTAATGGGAGAATTGTCACAAAAATAACTTTAAGAATAAGGAAAACAAAATAAACATAAAATTTATATCACAATATTTCTATCAAAGTAATTTCGTTGTTTTAAAATTGTACAAATTTAAAACATGTCAACGTTTTTTTTGTTATAGTAGTCAATTGATTCAGGGGATATTTATGTTTTATGGGCATATCTTATATATATAATATTAATATATATAAGCTAGTTTATTTTTTTATTCAATATTAACTCATTATAGATTCTATTTAAAAAGTAGTTCAAAGTTCATTGATATTATAAGCTTTAATTACTTATTTTGTACTGAGATTTTTGATATATTTTCAACTCATTTACATGGCAAGGAAAAAGTTTTAGCTGGAACAATAGTTGCAGCAAAATGTATTCTACTTTTTGGATGCTTTGTTTTCAATTTCAAACTTTGGTTGTATTGAGCTATTAGAGAACAATTAGGTCTTTTTATCTTTGATAATTTTTTTATAATGGGGAGTCTGCCATAGTTAGGACAATGGAGTTGAAGTTCGAATGTGAGTCTAGTTTGACAATTAATGTTATCAAAATAAAAAATAAAAATTTCATTGATGTATTTTTTAGGTATTATGTTTTAAAGTATGTTTTATCCATCTCTTGATTATGAGAAGGCCATAGACATATATGATTAGGTCCTTGGCCACATATATTGGTTTCACTAATTGCACTCTTGTGTTACAAGTGTGGTTGCCGTTGTACGAAAAGATCGATTTGTTAATGTCTGATACAACCACTAGACTTATAGAATCTATAGGAGATGGTTAAGCCATGTCACAAACTTGAGCGTGAGGTGTTTGTACCTTTGACTAAACTCTAATACCTCTTGTTACAAGTGTGGTTATTGTTGCACCAAAAGATCAACCTGTTAATGCTTGATACAATCACTAGACTTATAGAATCCACATAAGGCGGTTAAGTCATGTCACAAACTCGAGTTGCGTTGTATAACATGACAACATCCTGCAGACTGAACCACTAGCTTTTTGTCCATACATTAGATCTTGGTATATTTATTTGACGATTTCCATAATCTCCAATTATTTTGTCTTTAGTCTTTAAAGGTTTGGAGTTTTAACACATTTCACTCTATTATGATAAAAAATTCAACAATAAAATCAGAAGAAAGATAAATGATTTTGTGGAGAGATAAGTATAGACTTAAAAATTATATTTGATCATAATATGGGGTGAACAGAATTTGTGTCCATTGAACAGAATATTGTGGAACAATTGCAGAATTTGCAGGAAATGGATTTTGCTAGGAAGCTCTCAAAATTTGTGAATTTACATCATCATCTTATTTAGTCTTATACATCCAGTTTACTAGGTTATTAAATCCTTCTCTTTTAGCAACTCAACCAAGTCATATGTTTGGTTTTTCTTAATGAATAAAATCTCTTCATCATGGCTTGTACCCATGTATCACTACCCATAGCCTCTTCAAATCTTAATGGATCATCTATATGAGAAAATAAAGAAACAAATTAAAATGTTTCTATTATATCATCATTATACAACTCACTCGAAATCTTTATTTTTTGTGTCAACATGATTGCTAGAGTTGGATCCAAAAATGTAGCATTTGGAGTTTTACTTAGATTTTCTCTAGTGAAGAGATTTGATGTAGATGTTGTTGTAGTTACCTTTCTATTTTTTTGTACTCTTGACGTGGACATCAACCTTGAAGATCTTCTTATCATGAATGGAGGTTTAGTTTGAGCTATAACTTGTGGTTCTATTTCAAGAGTGGAAGGAGCTACCATTTGAGTTCTACTTGATCATAGAAAAACTACATTCACCATACCATCATGAGGAACAACTATAGCAATGTTTACATTTTTCTCTATATTTTCATCCCATACTTCATTCTCCACAAACCTAACATCGTCATAATTATTACCTTCCTAGGTATAGTATTAAACAACTTATATGCCTTTGTATCCTCTAAATGACCAAAAAAATATATAGTTATGTCTTTTATTGTGTAACTTCTTCGTCAACTCATCTCGAATATGTGCATATTCATCACAACCAAATAATTTAAAATGAGAAACACTATGTTTTATCCCTTGCCAAGCCTTTTGAGGGACTTTATTCTTCACACTCTTTTTTAAGCACCTAATCATGATATAAACAACAAATTGTCACTACCTCAACCCAATATTCATTAGGTAAATGTTGGGTTTCCAACATACTACATGTCATCTCCATAATAGTTTGATTATTTCTCTATACCTCAACATTTTCATGAGGTATATAGTAAGATATACGTTGCTTATGTATGCCATGTGATCTATACAAATTTATTAAATTATTGGAAATATATTCATGACCTCTATCTATCATCAAAACCTTGATGTAGTAGCCACTTTTCTTCTCCACAAGTGCCTTGAATTATTAAAAATAAGAGAAAGCATCAAAGTTGAGTTCAAAAAATGAGCTCAAATTTTCTTTGTAAAATTATTAATAAAAGTAGTGAAATAATTACATCCTCCTATAGATGGTGTTTGCATTTGCCCACAAGTATCTAAATGAACAATATCAAATCGTTATTTTTCTCTCCTTCATTTTTCAATTAAAGAAGACTCTATGTTGTTTGTTTAAGATACATCCTCCACAAACTCTTTGTAGTTTCTCAATAAATAACAAACCTTTCACCATGTTCTTCATGTGTAGTAGCTTCAGCCCCCCTAAGTTCAAATGTCCAAATCTAAAATGGCACAAAAAATATTCATCCTTTACAATTGATTGAAATGATATTTAAATTTATCCACCACTACGTTTAAAACTTCTTCAAAGCTAAATTGGCTTGTCTCAGAATTTATTAAATTTGCAGAATTCATTTCACCTATTTATTTTGTATTTTTTAGCTTAAAGGCAGGTCCAAAATGTACATTTATTGACACATGAATATATAGAGCTATTTCCCCTTCATATTCATCCTTATCCTGAAGGGAAAAATTTAATTGGTAGTCATTCACACTTTTGCAAGGAGTTGGTTGCTGGGAAACCTATCCAAAATTACACACGCATGGTTTTCCATGTAGAATCTATAGCCTTTTTGTACCAATTGACCAATACTCATTAAGTTGTGTTTTAGATCAACAACATAATACACATCATGCATTAATTTTTTCTCCCCCTTTTTGGTTAGAATATTGATTGCACATTTACACAAAACAATGACCTTGTTGTTATGGATTTTTCTTTTATACAAAATCGAAAGTATTTCCTTTTATTTTCATTGAAAAATAGTTAGCATGTTACATATGGTATTAAATATATTGAGTTCAGCATTGGATCAATAAACCAAAACTCATTTTTCAATGGATGACTAGGACAATATACTATTACTCTGGCTGATTACCCCGATCTAATTCTGAAACTTTAGTAGAAGCTATTTTATGACTTTGAAGAGAAAGACACAAATGACCAACTTCTAGAACTTCCACCATTTGTAAACCAATCCAAGAAATTGAATCGCCACTCTTTTGAAAAAAAAAAGAATAGTATTGAAAGGTCAAAAAGACCATTGAGTCTTGACTCAATGATACTAGCATATCCCTTCTATTTTTTATGGAAAAAAAGAGCCCATCACTAGTGATAACAGTACCTCTTAGATAGAGTTATTTAAATTGTAATAGCAATCAGAGATGTATGAAAATATTTAGGTGTGAGCAATAAAAGATAAATTTTGTTGTTAATGTAATTTATTGTTATTTACTTTTAGTTGTATATATATATAATAAAATATGAATTTAAAATTAAATAATCTTCAACATTCTTAGGAAAACGAATGATAGTGAGGGATCTGGACCTGTAGACACCCCCATGGCCAAGTTGGGTCAACTTTTGACTCTTATGTATAAAAATCAAGCCAAACATTAATTTAGAAAAGTGAGTTGTGAGTAAAAATGAAACTAGAGAGGAAGAACAAGAATCATAGTATGGGGAAAACTTTAACAGGTGTAAGTATACCATGCAATGTTAGCACCAAGGAGAACACTCAAAAGCTTAATTTGATGCTAACTTAAGGAATTGGTTAGCTCATGCGTTAGCACATGATATGAAGAATATTACTCATCCTAAGTTTGAGGGACCGTTGGCGAGAGATGACACAAATGGAGAAGTATTTTGAGATTCAAAACTATTTTGAAAACACCAAAGAAATCGAGGTCCCTTTCAATTATTTGAGGAGAAAGCCACTTACTCGGAAGATAAAAAGGCTAAGCTAGGTTTAATGCCAGCCCATGTAACATGGGAGCAATTCGTTAAAATATTTAAACAAACATGGTTAGCTCAACTTTTTTTTAGATCACAAGATAATGTATTTTTAGACCCTTAGGCAAGGGGAACTCTTAGAAAATGAGTATTGGGAGAAATTTACTTAGTTACTAAAACACATGTATCATAGTATTAGAAGATGAAATATTTTGAATCTAGATTTTCATCATGGGTCTCAATAATCACATTGAAGAAGCAGTAGATGTCCTTGCACCCACCACTATGGATGAGGTATATGAGAAGGTAGTGAAGTAGGAGTGACAACTTAAGAGAGATGATTCCATTAGGGATACGAGTCAAAATATGACTAGGCAGAATTTAGTGTTCCCAACCTTTCAAGAAGAAGGACAAAAGACATCGATTTAAAAAGAGGAGTGAGAGAGGATACAAGGGAAACATACATGATACCAAAAGGGATAAGAAGGGATACAATAACCCTTGGAAATAAGGGGATACATATAGCAAGAGTATCACTAGAAGAATGCTTTATGTGTGGCAGAGATCATTATGCAAACCAATGTCCAACCACGAATAAAGGTTATAAATAGTAGAGGAATTTGCCACCATAAATAAAAATACCTTTTCAATAGAGAATCCATACAACTTTAGATAACCGATAGTTTGAGCTTCAAATCATGCAAATTGAAACAACAACTACGTTATATGGGAACCATGTATCTATTCTTATAGACACGAATACAATAGAATATTTTATAACACCCAAGAGGTTTAGTATATTTTGAAAGAGCGATGTTTTTATGGACAATTATTGAATAGTAGAATATGCCAATCAGTCAAGAGCTCAGGTAGAGAAACCTTTGTTCGAGGCCATGGTTAAATTTTTAGGATTTACAACTAAGGTCAATTTGTGTGTAGCTCCCCTAGGTTCCTATGATGTGATACTAGGAATGATCTTTTTGTGGAGACATATGAATAATGTAGATTATTTTTCCAAATGTTTATAATGTTTTGATGACCTTGGAAACCAAGTGTATCTTCACGGAACTCAGTGATAGGTCAAGGTACAAGAAATTTAATCTATGACAATTTAAGTGAAGTAATACAATTAGGTGTCAAATATTTACAATTAGAATGGAAGAGATAGGGGAACTCAGAGAGTTTGTGTTTCAAGATGAAATGATAATATATGAGTCACTCACTTGCAAGGGATTAAGCTTTAAAAAGGCTAGCAACCTAGAAAAATATTTGACAAGAAAATACCATTACCTTCAAGATTACCAATATCTATTTCCAAAAGAATTAACAAGAATACCATCTAAAAGAGTATTTGAATTTTCTATCAATTTGGTGCAAGGAGCTGAACTAGTGTCCAAGTCTCCTTATTGAATCAAAACCATTAATCTTATGTAATTAAAGGCACAATTCAATAATTGATTGGTATAGGGTTGATTCGACCTAGTGTGTCACATTCGGTAACTCCAATGATATCCATGAAGAAGAATTATGAAATCCTACATTTGTGTATTGATTATAAAATGTTTAACAAAGTAACTATAATGAACAAATGTCCTTTTTCATATATTGATGATTTTTTTAATCAAGTGCGTAAGGCTATAGTATTCTCTACAATAGATTTGAGCTTAGGAAGTCACCAATTAAGATTCAAGGAAGAAGACATCAATAAAATATCTTTTAGAACTCAATATGAACATTATGAGTTTACAATCCTAACCTTTGGGCTCACCAGTTCACCCTAGTGACATTTATGAACCTCATGAATAGTGTGTTTAGAGATTGCCTTGAAAAAATTATTTTAGTGTTTCTAGATGACATCCTGATTTAGTCAATAAATGGGGAAGAGCACTACCATCATTTGTAACTAGTAATTGAATGACTAAGTGAACATAAGTTATATGGAAAATTATCTATGTTTACCACATTTTAGAAGGAAGTAAAGTACCAAGGGCACATCATGTCTGTTGAAGGCATTGTGGTAGATCCATCTAAAATTAAGGCCATACTAGAATGCACAACCCAAAATAATGTCCAAGAAGTGAGAAGTTCCATGGGGCTGTCAATATTTTATACAGAGTTTGTAATTAATTTCACCTAAATATCCCACCCTATCACCACATTCCAGAGAAAAGGAAACTTTTTTTGAATGGATTGAGAAATGTCAAAAGGCTTTTGAGTATCTAAAGGAAAAAAATTAGCGATATTACCCATCTCGAAAGTTTTAGATTGAGAAGGAAACTTCATAGTAATAAAAGATACTTCATGAGAAGGACACAGAGGGGTTATTATGCAAGATGGCTAGGAAATTGCCTAATAGTCAAGAAACTTGAAAAACTATGAGAAAAACTATGCACCTCATGGTATCAAGCTTGCAACAATTGTGTACACTCTTTAGTTGTAGCAACATTATCTATTAGGAAAATCATTTGAACTTAGATCATATCATCAAGGGTTAAAATATATATTCACTAAACTCAATTTAAATATCTCTTAGAGAAGGTGGTTGGAATTGATTTCCAACTATCATCTTGAAATGAAATATGTTAAGGAAAAGAAACTTGGGTGGTAGATGTCTTAAGTCATCAAAGACATGTATTTTCTATGGTTTCTATTTGTACAGTCTTTCAGGAGAAAATCTTACAATAATTAGAAGGGGATGAATATTATAAATAGGTCAAGGAAGCCCTTTGGGATAATTCTTAGGATCTGAGGTATGAGGGGTTAATTTTTGAATATGGTGGCTCTTTGAGGTGTTGAGGTCATATGTGTGTGCTTGAATCTACAAAAATATAAATTTTGGTTTGGAATGTGGTGCATTGAATACAAGATTTGTGAGATCTAGCAGATACCAAGATATTAACAGATGTGAAACCACTTTACATTTGAAAGGGAATGAATAAGGATACCAAAAGATTTATGGTAGCCTATTTTTAGTGCCAAAGGGGGAAGGAAGAACACCAACACCCAATAATATATTGACAACCACATGTAGTTCCAGATTAGAAATGATAGATCATTACCATGAACATCATTCAAGATCTACTTATGTCAAGGAATAAACACAATTGTTGCAAACATAGTTGTGTTATCATTCATGTCAAACTTGTTTGGTGTTGCCATTGATGTCACAAGGATGAGTTTATGTTGATTGTGTTTGTGTGCAGTTGTGGAAAAGGTGAAGAAGGTGTTGTAGTTATTCAATTGTGTTTTTGTGATATGTTATCTAAAAATGAGTGTTGAGATGTTGTTATGTTGTCTATTGGAGATATTAAGTAAGTATGAGATTTTTTTGGAAGATGAGAAGTTGTACAAGTTACAATATGCAGGTAAGAGTATTTAACAAATTTATGGAGGATGTTTTGTTTTCCTTTTGTCTTTAAAGATGATGGCTTCCAGTTATCTATATAATGTCTACATTCTATGGATGTTGCAATTTCATATTTTTAGGTCCTTTGTGGCTCAGATGGTAAAGTTGGTGGTTATAGTTTGTGGATAGTAAAGTTGTCTATCATCACTGCTCTAAAGAATGCTCCACATTTCTCTACTATGATGTTCAAAGTGTTGCAACATGGAGGACATGTTCATATGATTTGTGTAGTGTTCCAATTCAGATTTCATGTGTTGGTTTCCCTGATAAGTGAGGTTAGGTTTTTTTTTTATGTCCTCAGTTGTATTTGTCCCTGGCCAACTTTGTTGATTTATCTGATTTAGATCATAGCCCTTTGGTCCAGATATGTTTTGGAGGTTGAGTTAATATTTTTTTTATAGGTCTTACCATGGTGTATGGAGATCTACACTAATTATTTTTTATATTGGGTGATGTTTTTTGCTAACTAGTTAACGTACTTTATTTTTTATCTACACATTATATTTGATGTGTTAGTGAGTGTGGTTTGTTGGTGTAGTGTTCTAAAATTTTACCCCTTGCAATTTTCAACCATATTTTGGTCTTCACCTTTGTCTTTGTGCCCCTTGGCCAGATTGAAGACCTAATTATGCTCATACACATCACAAATATCAAAAACTTTGATTTTGTACTTGACATACACCTTGATCCTAGCCTAAAATAGGGAAATACCAACGCGACACCCTGGTCCTCACCAAGACTAGGGCATGGAGCCCCAATCCTCCCTAAAATGGGTCCAATTTAAACTCTTTTTCCCATTCCAAATTTGAGTGGGATTTCCCTCTCCGTGTCGGCTCATGTCAGACAAAAAGTATATAAAGAGGATTTCTCCTCTCATTTGAAGATACACAAGCATCTATCAATCACATGTAAAGTATTCAAGAACACAAGTGATTAAGAACTCAAGCATTCAAGAGCAATTGAGCATTTTAAGTCTTCCTTCCAGCCTTGGAGCAATAATAAAGTCAAGATTCAAGCATTCAAGTGGAGATCTATGTCTTATTTCATGAAACCCTAATTGCATATGGAGGCAAGAAAAACTTCACAAGGAGGTTAATCATTTCATTTTAAATTATAATTGAGCATCTCCCTCAAAAGGATAACCTTTCCTTTCAGTCATATCAATTACATTTATCTCAATTTCATGGTTAATTTCAAAACTGAGGTTTGACCAAAGGTAATTCCCTATTCCCAACCTATTTTCCCTTCTTTCCGTGTGTGGGAAACATGTGCACAATTGTACTTCTGGAAATAAGCTTCAGACACAAAAGCAGAACATCCCTTTTTGATACATGCAAAAAATTTGGAGGACTGTGTTTCCATGTCATAGTCCCTACTTTTTCGAGGCATTTTTGTAGGGCATATCCGAATCAGCTTATATTTCTTAGATCCAAGTGCACAACAAAATCCTGAACCCGTAGCTTAGTATTTTCTCAGTTTTGTCTTCAATTTCAGCACTTTACCCTCAATTAGCATTTCAACTTACAAAAGAGGGAAAAACATATCATAATAAATCAATCCACTTAGTATTCAGTTCTTATCTAATTTATGATTGAATCTAGTGGATTCCTCCACTCTTTTGAATGTAATGTAATTCCTCCCGCGAAGTGAAAATCAAAATTTCCAATTTATATTTTGGTGAACCCGACATGTCATATGCTTGAATCTTATTTTTATTTTCAGATCTGAGTGATTATGCAATTTACAATTCAAATTTTCATTTAAAAGTTTGATTTCCATGCAAATTTTAAAAATTTAGAGGTTAATTTAACTAAAACCCTCATTTTTAATTTCAAAATTGAACTTGTGATTTATTTAATTTGGATTCATTATTTCAAATCCTATTTTCTTCAATTTACAAATTGAAAAATTTCCTTGCAAGTCAAATTGAAAAATTCAAATTTAAAAATTAAGTGGTTAATTTTCATAACCCTAATTTAAAAGAAAAAAATAAAAAATTGAGCTTGTGGGTTGTTTAAATTTTGAATTTCCCTCTTCAAATTTTTTGTTAATTACAATTCAAATTCAAAATTTCAATCTTGTATCTAATTTCAAATTTAAATTTTAAAATTAAGTGGTTAATAAAAATTACCCTTATTTCTGAATTTAAATTAATCTTGTGCATTTCCCAATTTTCAATTAGTTATTCCAATTTTCAAAATTTCAACATTGACTCTAATTGTAAATTCAAATCTCAAAATTAAGAGGATCTATTATTTTTAGAAGACTCTAGTTTTATATTTAATTTATTTTAGATCATTTCAACTATAAATTTTAAAATTAAGTGGTTAATTACAAGGGCCCTAATTTTTAAATTCAACATTCCATATAACTTTAAAATTAAGTGGTTCTTTTTACAAGGCCCTAATTTTAAAATTTTCCCTTTAGATCACTTTCGATTAAAATTTTAAAAAATTAAGAGGATATTTTGAGCCCTACTTTTAAATTTGAATTTCTATCTCCTAATGGGTAATTTTAATTTTAAATTAAGAGGTTATTTTAGCAAAGCCCTAATTTTAAAATTCAATTTTCTAGGGGATTGCATATTTTCAATCAATTTGTTCATTTAATTGACTAATCATTTTTCCTATAATTTTGCATTATTCAATTATTTTGCAACTTAGATTCCAAAATTCAAATTTCAAATTTCAAATTTCACTCCCTTGGTGCATGAGTTTTATAACTATTAGTCCAAGCCAAAATATCCCCGTGAGAAGAATTTGTAGAATTAAGGCTTCTCAATGTTTAATTATTGAGGAGATGGAGCCTAATTTGGATCTTCTTCAATGAGGATATTGGTGGTTCTTCCAATCCTACAAATGTCTCCTTCTATCCTCATTCTTTAGATACTTCTCATGATGTGGAGGAATCACTAACTAGGGTTTTCATTGACCAATTGGAGAAGATTGATAATCAATTTGAAAATCTTCAACAATGGATGAGTCAACAATACTCGAAAAGTGAATCTCTCCCATTAATTGAAGAATTAAAAAGAATGGTTCAAAGTGATAAACTTGGTGTTGATATTTTGTTTGGTATTGCTCATATTGTTGATTCTAATATTATCCTCATGAAGAGTTGTCTCAAATTCCTAGGTTATGCACAACCTCCTAGTCAAGTTAATCATTCAATTTCTTTGACTACTTCAATGGCTAGTGTTCCTACATTTACATCAAACATCATGGCTATCTCTACACAAAATATCATACCCATGAATGCTAGTCAAGGGGTAAACTCCTCTTCTTTCATTCCTCCAACCATGAGTCTTCCATTTGGTACCCAATCCTCTCCCATACCTACTTATCATAATGGTCCAACTCCTTATTATCAACCCCCACCTTCCTATAACAATATCCCTCCTTATTCTCAATCCCTTCCTTTATTCAACAATTATACCCCTACATCTCAATCCAACATGTCCAATTTCAATCCTTATACCAAAGCTACCATCAATAATCTAGCTGAAACACTGTCTTTCTTACCATAACAAATAGCTTTTATGAATCAATCTAATTATAATATGCCCATATTTGATGTAGCAAGCCCATTATCCAATGACATTGTCTGAGTTGTCCCTCCTAAACATGTGAAAGTCCCTCAATTGGAGCTTTATAATCTAAAAGGTGATCCCTTGACTCATGTTAAAATATTTCAAACTTTGTGTAGTGAATTTTCTCATGACCAAAGGTTGTTGACTGAATTATTTACGAGAACATTAAGGGATAAATATTTTAAATGGTATAGTTATTTGCCTCTTTATTCCATTACTTATTTTCAACAATTGACTAATGCTTTTCTTCAACAATTTCACAATACCATTGGTCCTAAAATTGTTTTGATTGATTTGATGCATTGTAAGAAAGGTGTGAAAGGAAAAGTGATTGATTTTATTGGTAGATATAAGCATTTGTATTCTCAAATTAATTTTCCTATTCCTGATCAAGATATTCAAAAGATTTTTATTTATAATTTACAAAAGGATATTAGGGATAAACTTCTCTTTTCTGAGTTTACTTCCTTTATGTAGTTGTGCACATTACTTCACAACTATCATCTTACCAGGAGTCAATTAGAACAATCATCCTCTTCAATGGCTTTGAATGATAAAGTGAAAGTTCTCAACAATAGTTTGCAAAGTTCAAACCGAATAAGAGATTCATCAAATTCAATGACAACAAAAACACTCAAGTAGAAGCCACAACATGTGTGCCTCCTTTGTCCAAATACTTTAGAAAATAATTCACTCCTCGTAATGAGTCTTTGGATAGTATTATGTCTTAATTTTTATAAAGGAATGTGTTGAAAATTCACCCTATCAAACCAATTGATCCATCAAAGACATCCTCACCTTACTTTGATTCTAACTCCTTTTGCCAATACCATCATCAACTCGAACATGACAATGAAAATTGTTATTCTTTGAGAAGTAAGATTAAAGACTTGATTGATAACAATACCACATCTGTGGTTGGTGTGAATGATAAAACAAACAAATCAGTAGCTCCTCCTAATCAAAGCCTTCAAATTTTCATTGATCCTTTACCTTCCCATTACACTAATGTGATTGAGACCGATTGTCTTGCCATCTCTCCCAATGATGTTGGCCTTGAATATAATAATATGGTGTACCTTATAGGTAAAAAACAACCTCCTAAGAAATTATGCATTGCATTTGATCCTAGTGAGACTATTAAAGCACCTGATGGCCCATTATATATAACTGCAAAAATTAAAGGCATACCTTGTCAAGGAGATCTTATTGATCAAGCTTGCATGGTTAATGTGATAACTAAAGAATTTCTTTATACTTTGCAATTGCATCAAGTGATATATGATGATACTCATGTATTGGTTAAATTTTTTGATGGTTTCTCTTGTCCTTCTATAGGTTCTATCACACTTCCTATTGATGCCGGCAATAAGCGCTTAGATGTTAAATTTTCTATCATTCCTACATTAGATTAATTTTGTGTGAAGTTGGGACATCCTTGGCTCTCTTACATGAAACTGATCTCTTCTACTGTTCATAAGTGTTTGAAATTTCCTCAAAATGATGAGATCATAATTGTTAATCATAGCATATATCAACCTATGGTGAGGCATGGATTTTTTTGTCTTAATTATTTTTGGTCTGAAAAATTCCAACCTCTTCAAACTAGAAGTGATATTCTCTATAAATCATATAAAAAATGAAAAAAAGAGATGTTATCATCCTTGTGTAAACCTAGCAATCCAACACCTAGCCTTTCTCCTAATCATCGTATACCTTTTCTTGAGGATAAGATTATTCTTCCTCCCAAGGAAAGAAATAATCTTCTTCCCAAAGAGGAATACATTTCTTCTCCTAAGGATAAGACTATCTACCCTCCAAAAGGAAAGTGATATTCTTTTTCATAAGGAAGAACCTATTCCTTCTCCTATGGATGAGTACACTCTTCCTCCCAAGGATAGAAATTCTCCTCCTCCTAAATGTCAAGGTATTCCTCCTAAGGGATTCCTCCTCTTCATGATGGACCTGGTCTCCTTCCTAAACCTCCTATTCCTCCTTTATATGGCGTGGTTCTACCTCCTACATCTTATAATGAGAAGCGATTGACCTCTCCTATTTATCAACCTAAAAGACCTCCTCCTATGCATCCTTCATTAAAAGAAGAAAACAAGTGTATACCCGATGAACCTAAACCTTCACAACCTTCAGCTAATACTAAACAAAACCATTGTGTGAGAGAACATCGACAAAGACATTGTTCTAGAGCTCATGTACTTGCTTCTCAAACCATTTCTTCTCCTAAAACACCTACTATTGGCACAATTCCATTTCATTCTAATGAGGATGTTCAACCTAATTATCCAAGATGCAAAATGCTTAAGACAAATGATGGTTCAAGTTCTATTCCTATTAGAGCTCCTATTTTTGCTAATCTTGATGAAGAAATAGGTGATAATGTTGTTAGTGATGAAAATGTTGATGCTAATTTTTTTGATGATGAATATGAATATGTTGATGTTGAAAATGATTTATCTAAAAAAAAATCAAAATAATTAATCCTAGCTCCTAGTAATAGACAAGGTGAGTCATCATTAGAGCATGGTCATTGTTCGGAACTTGAAATAGCTCCATCCACTATGCTCGATGTCATTTCTCTTATGCTTTGTCCACCTTCCCAAAATAATTATGAGCAAGATTGAGAGGTGGATGATGTGCTTGGTTAGCTTTATTAGCACTATAGTCTCTCTCTCTCTCTCTCTCTCTCTCTCTCTCTCTCTCTCTCTCTCTCTCTCTCTCTCTCTCTCTCTCTCTCTCTCTTCTCTTGCTTGTTTTTGATATTCTTCTATTTGTCTCTGCATTCTTCTATTTTTCGTCCCTAATGTTGTCTACTTGAGGATGATACAAAGAATTGAGATCTCTTTTAGTCTCTCCCATGTTGAGTCAAAAGGCACATGTGTCCCTTTCTTCCATGGTGGTTTCCTTTATTTGGGGGATGAGGATAATTCTATACATATATAGATGATATAGACGAGTTATCATAAAAAGCATACTAACCCCAAAGTTAAGTGAAACAACCCCGTGGTTTGTGTTTTGTCATCATTAACCTTTGATTTTTCAACTCTTGGGGGCTAAATTATTGTCATAACATTCTTGTTTTCTGGGTGTATCCTACCTTAAATCAATTTCTCCTGATAAGGTGTACATAATCACTTTAATGTGGGGGATTACACTCTACTCAATGATTCTATCTCTTGCATATCTTGATACTTAAAGTTACTTATATTAATCCTTTGTATTTTTTGGTATCTTTATTTTCATGACTCATAGTAAGAGAACCTTACTAGTTGTAGTCATGGTTCTTTCTTTCTATCTCTCATGATCTTCCCTTTTACCTTGTCATTGAAGTTGTGAGATCCTAAAGTCCACTCAGGGCTTGGTATATCTGGCCTCCTTGATGACGTGGTGAAAGTCTTTCAATGTGAACCCTTTGTACTTTACTGAGAGTATGATTGACTTCATACTCCCACTAAAGTGGGGGCTAAATGTAGCATCCTAAAATTGCACCCCTTGCAATATCAACCGCATTTGGGTCTTCACCTTAGTGTTTGCATCCCTTTGCTTGATTGAAGACCTAATTATGCTCATACACATCACAAACATCAAAAACTTTGATTTTGCATGTGACATACACCTTAATCCTAGCCTAAAATAGGTAGGACGAGGGTGTGGCACCTTGGTCCTCACCAAGACTAGGGCGTGGAACCATGGTACTCCCTAAAATAGGCCCAATTTAAACCCTTTTTCTTTTTTCAAATTTGAGTGGCATTTCACTCTCTATGTTGGCTCATGTCAGAAAATTACTCAATTAACCTAACAAGAAAGTATATAAAGAGGATTTCCCCTCTCATTTGAAGATACACAAGCATATATCAATCACATGAGAAGCATTAAAGCACATAAGTGATCAAACATTCAAGAGAAATTGAGCATTTTTAGTCTTCCTTCAAGGCTTGGAGAAGAAATAAATTCAAGATTCAAGAATTGAAATGGAGATCTACATCCTATTTCATGACACCCTAGTTCCATGTGGAGGCAAGAAAAACTTCACAATGAGGTATAATCATTTCATTTTCAGTCATAATTCAGCATCTCCCTCAAAAGGAGAACCTTTGTTTTAAATTATTTCAATTACATTTATCTCAATTTCATGGTTAATTCCCAAACTGGGGTTTGACCAAAGGCAAGCCCCTATTCCCAACCTATTTCCCTTTCTTTCTATGTGTAGGAAGCAGGTGCATAGCTATACTTCTGGAAATAAGCTTCAGACATAGAGTCTGAACAACCCTTTTAGGTGTGCTAAAAATTATGAGGACTGTGTTGCTGCAAAACCGGTCCCCACTTTTTTGGGGCATTTTCGTAGGGCAAATCCAAATCAGTTTATATTTCTCAGATCAAGATGCACGACAAAATCCTGAACCTATAGCTTAGTATTTTCTTACTTTTGTCTTCAATTTCAACACTTTATCCTAAATTAGTATTTTGACTTACAAAAGAAGAAAAAACATGCCATAACTAATCAATCCACTTAGTATTTGGTCCTTATCTAGTTTGTGATTGAATCTAGTGGATTACTCCCTTCTTTTGAATGTAAAGGAATTCCTCCCACCATGCAAAAATTGATTTGGTGATTTCTCCTTTTATGTTGCAAATTGCCAAATCTAATTTTCCCCTTTACAGTTGGACTTGACATGGGAAGAAGTTTTGTGAGACATTTGTGTCCCCTTTATTCCTAGAGTGGGCTGGATTTAGCATAGTTGATCATCATGACTAATTGGATGTAAGTTATGTATATTCTATCTATGGTTAACCTAGTTGAGTGTTTTGATCAATAACTTAGTATATATAGATGTGAGGATATGTGAATTGTGATACAAATTTATGTGGATTAATTATGAATAGTGCAGAATCATATGTAGAGAACCAATATTGTAGATTTTAGTTTGTGATGAGATTTGATTATCATATCATTCAGCATGAGAGTGTGTTGAGAGAACAAATGTTATTGATGTTTTCCATGATATTGTTTGTTGAACATAGTGGTTTAAGGATAGTTTGATGAACAAAAAATATTGTTAATTTTAATTCACCATTTCCATATTCTTTCCAAAAGATAGTGTGTCCTTTTGGCAACTTGTGTAGGCTTGTATCCTATCCTAGAGCAATGGAGGTTCAATAATACAAGTCTAATATATCATGACTTGAGATTGTGTGTCTTAGTAATGCAATTCCATTGTATCTTACCCTAAGGTTTTGAACCTTAGTCTTGCAAGTACAAATACATAGCAGTGAGATACCTTGGCCTTGAGTCTAAAACATTGGAATCAACTATTCATATTGTGAGTTCAATTCTCACCATGATTTTTCTTGTTGAGGGTTTCCCACATAAATCTAATATTCTCTTGTGTATTGTTCTTTGTGGTTTGATGTTTCATTATTCTAGAGAAAAGATAATTGGGGTTTGAGGTTTAAGAGATTAAGAATAAATTAAGTTTTAAGGTTGAGACTGATTCAGTCCCCCTCTCAGTGTTGTGGTTTGTTCAACAATTGGTATTAGAGATAGGTTCTTCTAAGATAAGATTAACCTCTTGAGGAATGTTCAGGATATTACAAGAGATTAATTTCAAGGAACCAAAGTTTGATGACACAAATTCTTTTTCTCGAAAGTCATGGATGGAATATCATTTGAACTCTTTATGACTTGGAATATGAGATATTAGTAAGTCTTGTTATATAGCTTCGACTGGTGGTCCTACTACTCAGGATGAGATCAAGAATTATTAAAATAATACAACGACAAGCACTATAATAGTTAGTAGTTTGAGTGATTCAGAGTTCTTCAAGGTCAATGGATGCAAAACATCATAGAAAATTTGGCATATGTTGAGCAATATTTATGAAGGGGATGAGAAGACCAAATAAGTCAAGATGCAAAATATAATGTATGGATTGTTAGGGTTTCAAGCAGATCCGAAGCAAATATGAACTAACAATTATATGCAGATTTAAATACAAAAGATAAAGAAATAAAATAGGACACAGATAACACAGAGATTTAACATGGTTCACCCAGAATGGGTTACGTCCACCATACACAGCTGTCCAGTATTTCTTATTATCTAGCCAAAATAGTACATCAACCTTACAATGCCTTAAGCATCACAGCTGCTCATAACATTTCAACAATATCCCACCTAGAGACTGATCAGGCTCCACACCAAACAATCTCCCACTTGGAGACTGATACTACATGACACCACTGCACATGTAACATCTGCTGGATAAAACACTAGGACTCGACTGGTATAAATTCCACAATTATCAATCGAGAAGACCAATAGAAACTGATGAAGAAATCAGCTTCTTCTATGGAATTGCCTTTGTGAACATATCGGTAGGATTCTCACTTGTGTGAATCTTCTCAAGTCGTAACTGACCCTCCTCCAAAACACTCTAGATGAAGTGGTACCTGAGTTGAATGTGCTTTGTCCTTGAATGAAAAGTAGAGTTCTTCGCAAGATGAATGAGACTCTCGCTATCAGTATACAATGGGTGATCCTCTTGTGTCTGACCCAATTCCTCCAGAAAACATTGTAACCAAATCATCTCCTTGCTGGCTTTTGTAGCAGCAACATACTCAACTTCAATGGTTGAAAGTGCAACAACCTTTTGCAGCCTATAAATCCAACTGACTGCAGTTCCCCCTATAGTAAAAACATACCCTGTAGTACTTCTCTGTGAATCAATATCACCTACTAGATTAGAGTCAACAAATCCACTCAGAGCAGCATTAGATCCTTTGAAACATAATGCCTTCATAGTGATTCCTTTCAAATACCGAAGGATCCATTTTACAACATTCCAATGTTCCATACCTGGATTACTCATAAACCTACTCACAACTCCCACTGCATGTGCAATTTCTAGCCTTGTGCATACCATTGCATACATTAGACTACCAACAGCTGATGAATATGGGATGTTAGACATTTTATTAACCTTTTCCTGTGCCTTTGGGCACATCTCCTTAGTCAATTTGAAATGACTAGCCAAAGGTGTACTAATTGCTTTTGCATCCTGCATGTTAAATCACATCAACACCTTCTTTATATACTCACTTTGGGACAAATTCAAGGTTCTATTTTTCCTGTCCCGTGTAATCCTCATATCGAGAATTTTCTTAGTTGCACCCAAATCCTTCATAGCAAATGACCTTGCTAATTTCTGTTTAAGACCATTTATATGTTGCATGTTAGACCCAGCAACAAGCATGTCATCAACATAAAGCAACAGGATAATATAAATGCCATTATCCAATCTCTTAAAATATACACAATGATCAGAATGACATCTATGATAACCGTGTTCAGCCATGAAACTATCAAAATTTAAATACCATTGTTGGGGTGCTTGCTTTAGGCCATACAAACTTTTCTTCAACCTGCACACCAAGTTTTCCTTACCTTTGACCTCATATCCTTGTGGTTGCAACATGTAAATTTCCTCCTCCAAATCTCCATGGAGAAAAGTTGTTTTGACATCTAATTGTTCAAGATGTAAATCATCTGCAACCACAAGACTAAGTACAGTTCTAATTGAAGTCATTTTTACAACTGGAGAAAATATTTCATCATAATCTATACCCTTTTTCTGTGTAAAACCTTTTACCACAAGTTTGGCCTTATATCTTTTCTGACCTCGTTCCTCCTCCTTCAGCCTATAAACCCATTTGTTAAGCAAAGCTCTTTTTTCTATAGGTAAAGGGACTAAGTCCCAAGTCTTATTTTTCATCAAGTTGTCCATCTCCTCTTGCATGCCTAGCTCCCACTATTGTTTGGCATCCACCTGCATTGCTTCTTTATATTCTTCAGGTTCACCAAAATCAGTTAATAAAATAGAATACAAAGAAGGAGAAAATATTTTAGGGGGTCTAATTGACCTTGTAGAATGTCTAACACTTGCAGGATTTTGTGGGACAATCTGTTGTTGCTGAGAATCAGGTACCTGTGGCATTTCATTTTCAGGAATCTCATCCAACACCACATATTCTTGTTTGTCATGTTCATGCTTCTTTTCCTGCATCCGTTCTTTATACATAACCTTCTCATTGAATATAACATCTTTACTTCTAATTATTTTCTTATTTTCAAAATCTCATAACCAATAGCCATATTCATCTATCCGATATCCAATGAAGGTACATTTCAGAGATTTAGCATCAAGATTGGTTCTGTTTTCTTTATCAACATGGACAAAAGCTTCACAACCAAAGGTTTTTAGAAAAGAATAATTTACCTTTTTACCAGTCCATGCCTCCTCTGGAATACCACCATCCAAAGGGGTTGAAGGTCCTCTATTTATCAAATAGAAAGCAGTATGTACAACATCTGCCCAAAAATGTAAGGGCAATCCAACATGCAATCTCATGCTCCTCGCACACTCCATGATAGTCCTATTCATTCTCTCTGACACACCATTTTCCTGTGGAGTTCCTAGAATTGTCTTTTGCTTTCGAATCCCATTTTAGGAGCAATAATCTTCAAATGCTTTGCTGCAATACTCACCTCCATTATCCGATCTGAGACACTTTAATGTTTTCCCTGTTTCATTCTCAACCAATGCTTTCCATTTCTTAAAAGTTTCAAAAACATCTGATTTTTGTTTTAGGAAATATACCCATGTTTTTCTGGTTGAGTCATCAATAAAAATAACATAATAACAAGAGCCACCAAGAGATGATACCTGAGCAGGTACGCATACATCTAAATGCACAAGCTCTAACTTCTCACTCTTCTTCTCTTTCCCAACCTTGAGAAATCTAACTCTTTTCTGTTTGCCATAAACACAGTTTTCATAGAATTCTAAATCAATCTTCTTTAGTCCTGGAAATAGATTTTTGGAGTGAAGGATTTTCATCCCTTTCTCACTCATGTGCCCAATCCTATGGTGCCACATTATCGAATCTGTTCTTGCAACATCTATTGTTGTTGTCCCTACAATAACTTTATCTGTAGCAGCTAAGGTAGAGTAAGTGTTACCGGTACACAAATATAATGTGCCTACCTTCACACCTTTAGCTACTACTAATGATCCTTTAGTGACCTTCCAGATACTGTTTGAGAAGGTAACTATGCAACCTTCACTACCTAGTTACCCTGCAGAAATTAAATTTCTTCTTAAGTTAGGAACATGTCTTACCTCCTGCAGATACCAGTCATTTCCATTCTGCAACTTGATCTTTATCTTTCCTTTTTCAACAATTTGACAGGGCTCATCATAACCCAAATATACCTGTCCAAAATCACCTTGAACATAATCTAGAAAATATTTTCTATGGGGTGTAGCATGAAATGAAGCCCTAGAATCTATTACCCAGGAATCATTAACATTATCCAAATATAAGATTAAAGCATCTTGTAAAGTATTACTTTCAATATTAGCTTCCTTACTGTCATTTTCATTTTTGTCTCCTTCTTTATTTTTTTGAGACCAATAGTCTTTCTTTAGATGACCAAGCTTTCCACAGTACCAGCAATCTTTCTTTCCTCTAGATTGAGAGCATCCTTTCTTTGACTTCCCTCATGACTTCTCATTCCCAGGGCCTTTTCCTCTTTCCTTTTATCTTCCTCTATTCTCCACATTCAAAACACTACCCGATGATGTTTGAGTCTCACATGTGCTTTTCTTTCACATTTCCTCGCTTAGGATAACACCAACAATATCATCAAATACCAAAGTATTTTTACCAAAGACAGAGTTACTTACAGCCATAACCAAGCTATTCCAGCTTTCTGGCAAAGAACATAAAATCAAGAGAGCCCTAACCTCTTCTGCAAAAGTAATTTTTACTGAAGAAAATTGACTAGTAATTGTATTAAATTCATTTAAGTGCTTCGCTACAGATCATCCCTCACTCATTTTCAAATTAAACAAACGCTTCATAAGAAATACCTTATTCGAAGCCAAGGGTTTCTCATACAACTTAGCCAATGTCACCATCAAATCTACAGTCATTTTTGCTTCTATTATATTGAATGCTACAGATGGTGCAAGGCACAATTGAATGGATCCCAGTGCCTTTCTATCTAAAATGTCCCACTCTTCATCTAACATTGTGGTCGCTTTCTTTGCCTTTCCTTCCAATGGCCGCCACAAATCCTTTTGATACAGGTAATCCTCCATCTGCATTTTCCATAACTAATAATTCTAGCCGTTAAACTTTTTGACCTTGAATTTGGAATCCTCCATTGCTCCCACTCAAATTTAAAAGTCCTGCCAATTTACAGAAAACCATGCTCTGATACCAATTGTTAGGGTTTCAAGCAGATCCGAAGCAAATATGAACTAACAATTATATGCAAATTTAAATACAAAAGATAAAAAAAAAAATAGGACACAGATAACATAGAGATTTAACGTGGTTCACCTAGAATGGGTTACGTCCACCATACACATGCGTCCAATCTTTCTTATTATCCAGCCAAAATAGTACATCAACCTTACAATACCTTAAGCATTCCAGCTGCTTATAACATGCATTTTTCGTGCAAAAACAAAGTCAAACTTTTTAGGGTTTTATTACAATGTCAGTTTTCATCAACGAAAAAAATACCCAAAAATTTTTTTTCTCGGGGGCTCCTACCCCCGAACCCTCACTTTCCTCGGGGGCTGTCGCCCTTGAACCCCTGCCTAGGGCCCAGCTCTACCCCGAACCCCAGCAAGGATACGTGCTAAGTGTACAATACTTTTCTCATCAGTCACCACATTTCAACATGGATTGGAGACAATGAGGATGTTTAAAAATGAGAACAGTAAAGGTTACCTACACTGCGTGAATGAGATAGTCAATATAATCAGAGGTATTAGTGGAAAATTGAAGGAAGGAAGCCATGAGAAAAGTAACGAGGACATTGCCTTGATCTTTCAAACCTAAGCTATATGCTATTGAAGAAAGTAATAACATGGATACATATACCTTGCATCAAATTTATGGATCACTCTATACCTCTGAGAATTTTATATTTTGATGACCACACAATGACAAGAAAGAAGTTGCATTCAAAGATACCAAGAATATTGAAGATGTACGTAAAACAAGCAATGATCCAGATGATATTGAAGTGAACATTGTGAGGAGACTAAAGAAATGATGTAGAAAATACAAAGATAATTCACCCTTTGAAATTTTTTAACTGGGAAAGAATTGGTCATTATCTAATAGAAGCACTTTCTGTGATGATAATAATAAGAGCTCAAATGATGATGATAAGAGAAAGGATAATTATAGGAGATATGATAAAAAGAAAATAATAGATGATAGGGATAAGCCTAATTTTTTTTTGTTCAATGTGTTACTATTTACTAAGTTGCCATTAGTTTTATGTCCAAAGTCATTCTATATACTCTAGTCGGTTATTACTAACGAAAACATTCAGTCGGTAAACATAGAGCAGTCGGTTATAGAAGAAAGTAGTCACAAAGATTAGTATACATCAAGTTGTCTACTGAGTAACACTCTATGTCTACCGAGCAGCAAAAATGATATACCGAGTGAACACACAATGAGTGAAACGTGTTACCAGATTCATTGAACCTAGACACATATGGGAAACGTGTTACAAGATCGAGGAAAAGAGAATCATTATCACTTAGGAAATTGCACCTTAAAGATTTTGTATGATCTCGAGGTCATCTATCCAATGAAATATTTTGTATGGTTATTCATTCGATGAATCATGTTTGTAAGATCAAAGCATGAACAGATCACCGACATAAGAGATCTATTTATACAACATGAATTGAGGATCAAAAACAAAAGGTGTATGAAGTAAGACATGTGTAATAGATAAGGAAGCACTGAGTATTGTGACTATTTGAGACACAAAGGTCACCGAGAAGGATTTCAGAGAACAGTCAAGGAATGGAGTAAATAGAAGGGTTTACCAAGTTAATCTATGGATTACCAAGGTATGCTATAAGCAAGGTAATCTCATTTTGAGCACATAGAATCTGCTATAACATTTCTAATGTGAAGTTGTAGATATTTTGTAATATTGTGTTGTAATATTTTGAGTTGTAAGAGAAACCTTTAACAGGGTAAAAGACTCTAACAAAGTCTATAAATTGTAAAGCCTTTAACCAGGTGCAACATTTAGAATAAGTGTTGTAAAATCCTTTAGCAAGGTAGATCTAATGATCTTGATACTCCTAACAGGGTAAGCTATCAGAAATAGCTAAGCATGTAGCTCTAACCGAGCAACCTTTATTATTGTAGTAGTGAAGTTGTGTGTGCCATCCCCACTGCAGTTTTTCTCTCTAACCAAGAGTTTTTGCATAACCAAAATGTATGTGTTATAGAGTGAATCATGTATGATTGTTATTTATGTATTTTAGCATTATATTATATTACAACAGGTTTTGGTTTATGCATAACAGTAAAGTTATTGTTGAAGAAAAGATTTGAAGTACCGATTTACCCCTCCCCTCTTAGTACACTAGCTTTCAATATTGGGCCTAACACAATGGATACCTATTCCTTCGAGGAAGAAGATTATGATGATTCAAATGATGAACTATTCTTTTTGGTTATATAAGAAAATGATAGTGAAAAGTTTGATGCCTCACATGAGAGTAACAATGAAAGATCAATGATTGTGAAGACAACATTGCATGCAAAAGTGGAAACTAAATCTAATATAATTGAATATAGAAAAGTCACACAAACCATTCTTAATTTTTTTAGTGTGACTTCTCCATATTCGTTTAGATTGTTCTGGACAAGAATATGATAGGAACAAAGTGGATGTTCTAGATAAATCTAAGTGAATATGGAGAAGTCACATAAAACAAATTAAGAATGGTTTGTAAAGGATATTCACAAGGTGAAGGTATATATTTTAAGGGGACTTTTTCTACAATAGCTACGATGGAAGCTATAAGGACATTTTTCTCTTTTTTTTCTTACAAGAACTTTAAGGTATATTAGATGGATGTCAACTAATCATTCTTGAATGGAGAAATTGAAGAAGTGTATATCAAAACAATCAGATGGGTTTTGATTGTTACAATATTTGGATATGGTTTGTAAACTTAATAAGGAACTTTATGGTCTCAAGAAATCTCCCCGAGCTTGGTATACAAATATGTATAGATACTTGTTTCAACAAAAATTCAAGAAAGGTACAATAGATAGTAATATATATTTCAAAAATGAGAGGGGAAAACTATTAATAGTGATGTTGATGATATCATTTTTGGAGCAGAAGAAACACAAAAGGAATTTCAGATGTCACTGATTGGTGAGTAGTCATTTTTTCTTGGATTTCAAGTAATATAGTTAGATGTGTTGGGTAGTTAGTTAGCACATCCTTTGGGAGTCATAACATGGCTTAACTATCTCTCGTGGATCTGGGTAAGTCTGGTGTTTGTGGCATTCATTGATAGCTTGACCTTTTGGCACAATGACAAATATACCAACAATTAGTATCAAAGATTTGGGTCATGGGTTCAAACCCCTAGAGATCATCCAGTGGTCTCCTTAAAATAAGTTCAAGGAATCCTTAGCTGGTGTTGGGGAGATTGTTGGCTATTCATTCAACACCTCCTTCGAGATTTTTGACATGGCTTAACCGTCTCCTATGCATCTTGGTAAGTCTGGTATTTGTGGCATTCATTGATAGCTCAAGCTTTTGGCACAATGACAAATATACCAACAAGATGATGGTATTTTTATTTCTCAAACCAAGTGTATCGAGAATATGTTAAAAAAATTTGTATGAAAAATTGTAAACTACTTGGAATCCCTATGGTTACTAGTTGACACTCAAGCAATGATGATGGTTCTCTAAAAATTTATCAAAAACTATAGATGTATGATTGGTAGACTATTGTATTTTACTACCTCAAGGACATATATTATGCATGTACTCTATTCGATACCTAGATACCAAGCTAGTCCAAAGCAATCTCATGATAAGCAGTGAAAAGGATATCTAGATACATTAAAGGGACTCCAAATACTATTTTATGGTATATAGGAGGGATTATTAATTCTCTTTGAAATCTTAAATACATTATTTTTTATTAGGTTGGATGTGTTGATGATAGAACAAGTACAAGTGATGGTGTATTTTTATTGGGATATAGATTGGTCAATTGGTTGAGAAAGAAGTAAGATTTATTATCATTATCTACAACATAAGTAGAATAAATTGTAGCAGCATCTTGTTAGACTCAAGTCATGTAGATGAAGTTAATTATGAAAGATACCAAGGTCATGTATGATGAGGTAGTTCCTATTTTTTTTGATAAAACAAGTGCAATTGACATTTCAAAGAATTAGGTTATGAATTCAAGGTTAAAACACATTTATATTCAACATCATTTCATAAAATAACAAGTCTAGTAGAGAAGGAAGTCAAATTTAAATATATTCTCACAAATGATTAGATTGCAAATATTTTGATCAACATAGTGTTAAAATATACCTTTGAGTATCTTTGACATAAGTTGGGGGTTATTTATTGTCCTTCCAACCAGATACATAGAAGTAGTGAATCATTCTAAGGAAAGAATAAAATTTTATCCCTTATCTCCTAGAGTTATATGGTAGATGCTCCCAAGGGGAGTAGTGAAAGTTCAAATTTCCTAGTTGCATGAAAATGGTTGCAGAAAAGTGATATCCATACGAGAGAGATTTTTATTCATATAAGAGTTATACCATGAAAAGGAAGAAATAGTTAAAAAGATTAGGTTAGTATCACACCCTTTGTATTTTATGTCAAAGGGGGAGGAATTTTTAGTCACTTGGTACAATTGTTAAATCAATGACAAAGGGGGAAATTGCTACAAATATGGTACTTTTTTAATCGATTTAAAAGTTGTTTGGTGTTATCATTGATATAAAAAAAAAGGATCAATTTGTGTTGACTATGTTTGTATGTGGTGGTGACAAGGGTGACGGTTTTATAGTTGTTCAACTGTGTAGTTATGGTATGTGGTTTAGAAATGAGTGTTGAGATGTTTTTATGTTGTCTGGAAGTCACATTGTCTAAGTCTGAGGTGTTTCTAGAAGATGACAAGTAGTGGAATTTATAATTTGTGTGGAAGAGTATTTAATGCCTTTTTGGAGGATTCTTGATTTTTCTCCAATATTTGAAGATGATGTCTTGTGGTTTTCGATTTAGTGTCTACACCTTATGGATGTCGTACTTTCATATTTTCTTGTCCTTTATTACTTAGATGGTAAAGTTTGTGCTTGTAGATTGCTGATAATGAAGTTGTTCATCAAGATTGGTTTGCATAATTATTTGCATCGCTATGCTATTATGTCCAAGGTATGTTAGCTAGGAGGACAAGTTCATATCATTCACACAGTGTTATGGTTAAGATTTCATGTGTTGGGTTGTCTAAAAGTAAAGTTATGCTTTTCGATGTGGTTAGTGACTCTAGATGATTTATCTTATTTGGATCATACTCTTTTGGTTCAAGGATATTCATTTGAGGTTGAGTAAAGATGATTATATGGGTCTTATAGTGGTGTGTGAAGATACACATTATGCAATTTTTTCTTTGGGTTATGTTTTGGGTTGACTAGTTAGCATGATCTAATTTTTTATCTAGAGGTTACATTTGATGCCAACTTTGAAAGATATGTTAGTGTGTATGGTTCATTGGAATAGAATTTGGAAGACTTGTTGTGATGTATTTGGGTCCTCTTTATCTCCTATAGTGGAACACATTTATCATAGTTGATGATGGTGGTTGAATTATTGTAATTTATGCATATTCTATCTATGGCCAATGTAGTGGAGGGTTTCAATGAATAATCTAGTATATATAGATGTGTATATATGTGAATTGTGATATGGATTTATGTGGATTGATGTGGATTGGTTGTGAATGGTGTTCAAGCTTATGTAGAGAAGTATTAGTTCATATTTTACTTTTTGACAATCTTTGATGATCATATCCTTCAACATGATAGAGTATTTCTTAGACAGGGAATGTGTGACTTATGTTTTCAATGATATTGTTTGTTAGACACAATGGTTCAAGGATAATCTCATAATAAAAAGATCTTGTTCATTTCAATTTATCATTTCCCTATGCGTGTTGAGATATAATCCGTTCTTTTGGAAACTTGCATATATATGAATCTTTCCCTTGAGTAGTGACATTAAAGCTAGTGAACTATCTTAGCGTTGAACCTAAAAAATTGTAATCAATTATTAATATTGTGAGTGTGATTCTCACTGTGGTTTTTTCCTACTTAAATTGTCCATAGAAATTTGGTGTTCTCTTGTGTATAGTTTTTTGTTGTTTCATTTTTTTATTTTTTTTGTAGAGCTAAGAGAATTGTGGTTTGATGTTTAAGAGATAAAGAATAAATTAATTTAAGGTTTAGAATAATACACCCTCCCACTTAGTCTTGTGGTGTGTTCAATAATTGGTATCAAAGTGTGATTCCTCTAAGATGAGCTTCTATAAAATATGACTCTTTTATTAACAAGTTTTCAAAATTTGTTCAAAACAATTGTAATTTTGCAAATTTAACCTTACAAATATGTTGGTAAGCCACCTGCAATGTGTTACATGCCTCCTTTTTCTTTAATTATTATTGATACTCAAGGGAGTATGCTCTCATATATTTTCTGATGAATGTAGAAGAGAGATTTTCCATCTTTCTTCCTCTAGTCCTTCAATGTGTCTTTCTCAACTTGTGTGAGTGAATTATATGCTACTACATCTAGGGGTTTTGTATAACTATTCTCCACAAATTTTGATAAATATTGTTATATAAATAAGGATTTCATGAACAATGACCAATATACAGAATTATTTCCAGTAAATAAAGGGATCTATATAGTAGAAAAATATGCACTAGAAGAACAAGCAATTGATGACAACAAAAAATTGAATAAGAAAAAAGTAAAAAAGCTATCTTTAATACCAATTCTTAGATTGAAAAGAGATTTAAAAATAGTACAAGAAATAGAAATATGCTATTAAATAAAGTAAATTTCTATAACAACAATAATGTTGATATTAATCATAATGCATCTACCACAAAAAAAAATAAAATACAAAGCTCTGTGGATATCTCTTATCTATTGTAATAATGATATTCAAATAATTATAATATCCCTTATTTTATAGCTAGAGAGTGTGTTTGTCATAAACTTGTAGTACATGACAAGTTAAGTGGAAATCATATTACATGTGGTGATAGTCTAGTAAATATAAGGCAAGACTGAATCAGACTACATATGGTGATACAAAGGTAGTTTCCCAGCTAGTGTAGAAAGTTAGTTTGCATAGTTGGTGTAGAAAAAACAAAAACTACCAGCTCTAACTAATTACCACTTTCTAATAAAATAAAGTTATATAAATTCAAAATAATAACCCAACATATACTAGCATTAAAAAAACATTCTCCAATGTGTAAAATTTTATCTAATCTTATAGTATGATCTAACAAGAAAATAAGAAGAAAACTTGCAATACAAAATAAAATAATTTGAGAGAAAGTTTCTAAGATACTACATTATTAACTATTTTCAATAATTACAATGAAGGGAATTACAAAACTTACAACCTCTATGAAAACATAAAATAGAGAACAAAAAAAAGTGATAAAACTATTGTCCTTTATTAGATTATATAGAAAAAACAAGCAACACCAGTTCTTAATGCATTAGAGAAAAAATGGAAACAACACTCAAAATTAGCAATAACACCCATAAAAATAAGGAAGTAAATCCAAGAAAGGAAACTTTTGAAGGGAAAGGAAACTTGGACTAACACCCCCTTAAGTAGATAACAAAGGAGAAAAATGCCTAAGGAAATGAAAAAGGAAAGAGGAAAGGTGGAAAAATAGGTGGGAACAAACCTCCCCTCAAAATATACACTAACTATGAATAGAAACTATAATGCTATAGTGTCCTTTACCACAAGAAAGTCTTGCAAAAAGTGAATATGAAAAGATAGGGCTAATTCGTGCCTCCACAAGGAAGAGAAAGAATGCTAATATAGAATACAACATGGAAAATGTTGTAGTAGGTTCCACTACAACAAATGATTCCTATTCCTTTTCGAAGATAAAAGCCTCAAGTTGTCAAACTATTGAATTACCACTCAAGTGAAATGTATGAAGGAATCAAGATGAATGGTTTTAGAAAATACTCATGTTTCTCTAATTTAATGCTGAACTATGACTTTTCCTTACAACACTCATGAATAATGAGCATTGAAGTGTAAGATTTGTTTAGATGTGAATCAGGATGTGTCAAGATAGTAGCATGGAGTAGTTGAGAGAGAACAAGAGCATCCAAACCAATAGAAGATGCATCTCAATGTGAGCTTCCATTGAATAGAAGATATGTGTCCTCAGTGTTGTCATCATGATCAAGGGGAGATTCAACAAACATATGATAAATTTTTGATAGAATTATTGTATGCTTGAAAAGTGTGGAATCCTAAAAATGAGAAACAAACAACTCAAGCACACCAATGAAACATCATGTTAGAGGACTGGAATCACAAAACAAGTTAGTGACATAAAACTCTAAGCATGTCCTATTGTCCTCTATCTCCAAGGATCCTTCAGACTTAGGGTGGCTCTTAGCTTGGAAGAGTACTTGATCTCTAGGATGACAACCTAAAGAATGAGAGATATATGATTCTAAGATCTAAATGTATGAAACTATGATCTTAGTGAGATTCTATTCATATGAAACTATGATGTGCTACCCAAATTGATGAAGTTAGTATGATATTAAGCTAGCATGAGAATGATATGAAGATGAGATTAATCTAAAATGAAAAAGAAAGTAACATGATATACTAAAACATGATGAAATATATGCTATGATGCAACTATAATGATCTAAAATGCATAGAGATGACAAAAGGAGGTTTTTGATAACTTAATCAGGACAATTAGCTATAACTTAGATGAAAATAACTAAGATGGGATCCTCGATATGAGAAAATGAGCTCTATTTATAGAAGAATTGGTCAAATGGATGGCCAATATTGAATAATCTTAACAAGGCCTAGGATTGAAATTTATCGATACATGTGAGATTTTCAACCCAATCTCATGTTGGCAAGTGTCACCATGAGATTGCTTGAGAGGAGAGGAAGGAAACATTAAATGCTTGGGAAGACTTAATGGTTAACCCCATATGGGCAAGCTTGTTGGTTAAATATTTTATCCAATGGTAAAAGATAGTACATTGGGCAAAATCTTGTGAAAAAGGGGATGAGATGAAGAATTGAAGTCTTGTAAGAGCATTAAATACTCTTTGATACTTTCAGGGCTTAGCTTGTGTGAAGGGAGAAACCTTCAAGGATTTTGCAATATCCTTTAATTGTTTGGAAGACTTTGGAGGCTAATTTGTAAAAGGCTTACAAATTTGGGGAACTCAACAAGATAACTTGTTGAAAAGGTTAAAGTCTTAAATGCATTTAGAAGACTTTCTTCAAAATTTGGAGAAATGACTTCCCCAAATTTAGGTATGAGATGTAATTAGAAGAATTAAGTTGATTAAGTGGGATTTGAGGACTTCTATAACAATGATTAAGAGGTTAATGGAGAATATAGGATAATGCAAGTGGGAGAAATATGGGTTTTTATTCAAATAAAAAGATTTATTTTAATTAAAATAAATGCAACTTGCATTTGTAGGAAAATGTAAGTTGGGGGGGGGGGGGGGCGGCTTATATGCAAGAAATGATTTTAATTAAATATAACTTTAATTAAATGTAGAATGAGGATTTAATCAAATAAACTAAATTTATTTAATTAATGGAAGAGAGGGGATATTAATCAAATGTTGAATTTGATTAATGGCTGGATAGAGGAAAAAGGGATATTAATTAAACCTTAATTTAATTAATAGGTGGAAAAATGAATTAAAAAAATAAAATTCATTTAATTAAGTGTGTATATTTAGGTGACTACAAGTATATCTCGCTCATCAAGAGGACAAAAATGACCCTGGTGAAGAGAATATAAGGTAGCATTCAATGAAGCCAAGATCTCTATAGAAATATAAGGTGAAAGTAACTGAATAGCTGTCCATAATGGAGGTGTAGAAAGAGGAGAAGAAGGATGATATTCCTATGTGTAATTAGAACAATCAAGACTCTTGCAATAAGCAATTTCCTCTTTAGTTTCATCATCATACATAAGGATAATCATCATTTTCAAGGAAGTAATGTATGTCTATAGTTGGATCACCTAGGAATGGAGGTTTAGTGGGATCTCCATACATTTCCCATTAAGTGTCCCAAAGACTATGAGGGCACTCAATGTGTGATAGAGCCCATGATATGTGGTCACCAATACTTAACCCAAATAATCCCGAGATATGATCATTTTTACTTTCCCACGTAGATTTCTGTGAATCTGTACTTGGTTTGGGAAAAAGGCTATATAAATATGGTAATAGATGAATCCATCAACAATGCTTTAGGATTCCATCATGTCAGGACTTGTAGTTTTCTTCTTCCAAAGTGATGATAAATGGATGATATTTTATTCTTATTTTAGCCTTAGATTAGCCACTTTTCAAACTTTATTTCAATTAATTTATTAAAAAATACCTGTGCATTATCCTCCCAAGAAAGATACATTAAAGAGACACTTTATAAATTACATGCAAATATAAAAATGTTTTTCATGCATTAATTTAGAATCTTGCCATAGAGGAAGAATCTTGTGAAATATGAGATTTTGTCAATCTGCTAAATTATTAATTCTTCAAACCTTCAAGCAAGTTATCTAATATTTATGAGGTCTAAAAATAACTCTAACTACACTACAAAAAAAAGACATTCAAATGCACAGGTATGAGCACCTATATGCAACCTTAAACAACAAGGATCTGCAAAAGATTATTTGTGCTCCATCTTCCTACCTCCTAGGCTTTGATACCATGTAAAATTTTATTTAATCATGTAGTTCATAGTATGATCTAGCTAGAAAATAAGAAGAAAACTCACAAAACAAAATAAAAGAAATTGAGAACAAGTTAAAATGAAAATATATCACTAATTGTTCTCAATAATTACATTGAAATCTATTGCAAAGCTCATAGCCTATGTAAAAGTCTATAATAGAGAACAAAAATAAGTCAGTAAATTTTTATCCTTTGTTAGCTTATATAGAAAAAAAGTAACAAGGTATGTGCAGGGTCATGAGAGGCCAAAAAGTGGCGACATTCTGACTAAAGTACCGATTGATAGGGTGATTGAAAAATATCTATAACTTTCCAATGATATCATATTTTTAAATCCAAAACATGCATCATATTCTATTCTTTGTATACTATAGGATTAAAAAAAAGAATTTCACAAAGTTTTGACCAAGTTATGATGGTCAGACATACGAGTTTTTTTTTTTTTTTAAAGTTGTAGTAAAAAAATCATAATTAATTGTTTCTTTAAAAAGAATGAAAAAAAATGCATGTGACATATGGACATGAGTCTTAAAATTATATCTAAAATCTTTTTAAAAAAAATTATGATTTTATTGTGGTTAGTGTGGTTAGATAGACATCTACTTCTTATCTTTTTCTTGAAATTTTAGTACTATTGTATTGCAATTTCAAATTTTCATCAAATAGATTTTTTTTCCTAGAAAAAAAATAGTAGCATAGAAACTACATTCAATTTTCTACAAATTATATTGTTAAATATTTTTGAAAAAATGTTGGTAATGATGGAAATAGGACAAACATTTGAGAGAGTGGGGGTGAATTAGTTGTCTCAAAAACTCAAGCAACTTGAACTTATTTTAGATCTGATAATAAAAAATGAAAACATAGATTGTAACACATCATAAACACACATAACAAAAACATTTTTAACATGGAAACCCGGTTAAGGGAAAAACCACAGTAGGGATGAACCCATAAAATAGGTATACTCTAGTAGAATTATTACAATGGGGAATGCACATGCATTTAGGCACACAACCTAGAGCTCATTTCACAAAATAAGAAGGCTCACTGCCTAGGGAAGGCTCACTACTTGTACAAACAATCATGGATCACATCTGGAAATTATGAACTTAGAAATAGATTCTCCTTAATGCCTTGTCTAGTTCCATTGAAGCATAAAACAACTTTCTTCTTCACACTTCTTCTCTACCTTCAAAAGAAGTATACATTCAGTGCACATACACTCATCCACACACACATCTCAAATATTAAATTATTACAATTACTTATACATGACATCAACCTTGGAGAAATCATCAAGGTTAGCTCAACACTCACTACCAAATTATAAAAATACAACTGTACTAAATACAAAATTACATGCATACAAAGAAATGTCGGCCAACACATAGCATATACCCAAATCTTTTTCCTGGAACACATTACACCTCCAAGAATTATGCCTTGAACATCTACAACATGTTACATGCATCTGGTTGTCCAAGAACATGATGAACACCAATGTACCGAATAAAAACATCAATTACAAGCTCAATGATCAAAGCAGACCATCAATACTAAAGGCGTAGGATCCAGAGAAATCTGCAAGCATCATGAATTACCATAGCACCAACACAAATTACTAGAATCACCAAAATCTTCATATACAACCTTAGGAACACTAAGTGCAATGACTATAAACCTTGAAAATTAATTTGCAGACCTCTAAACAATGCACCACTTGAATTGAGGACACACACCAATGTCCCAAACATACCTCCAAATCTGTAGAACAAGATATTACAATGCGGAGCAATGCAGATCAAAATATTATCACTTTGTCACCATTGAACAACCGAAAAATTAACCACAACATAGATACCCATAATTTAATCGAATCTCCATGTGGACCTTTGAAAATTGAATTGAATCAACTACAAACAACCCCTACAAATCCATTAATCCATAAACTCTGATCTCCATCAAATTTACTATGTTGAATATACTAACACATTGAACTTCAGTACATCACTGTCTCAGACAGAGAAATATGTTGACATCAACGACAACACATCTCTCAAATATCTCTCAAGCACATATCTACAACATTCTTCCAACAATCTCCCCCTTTGACATTGATGGCAACATATAATGTTAAAAATTGATACAATCAATGACAAAGAAAAATCAACTTCTTATGCTTAGACCTTACATGCTACTCTTCTCCTTTTTTATTATCTCATCATATTTTTTCACATGACTCTCTTCCCCTTTGAAATCAATGGTAAAGGCACATATTTGCAATCAAACCCAAAAAATGACTCACAGAAATAACTACTTCCACTGAGTAGTACCCACAAATCGTCAATCTAGATCACAAGATATGACTTTGAAATACATCAGATTGATACATATCAATACATCTCAATTCTGATCCAGAGGGACAATAACCCCTAACTTCCCTATGAGATACTCAAAAGTATGCTTACGCAAAGGTTTTGTGAAGATGTTTGCAATATGTTCCTTAGTTGACACATATTCCAATCTGACTTCCTTCTTATTTACCTTTTCTCTTAAAAAGTGAAACTTGATGGATATATGTTTAGTCTTTGAATGCAACACCTGATTATTAGAAACGTTAATTGCACTTGAATTGACATAGTAGATAGAAATAGGCTCATCATACACTACTCTGATATCCTTCATTTTCTTCATCGATACCACCTGACTACAATTTTTTACAACAACAATATACTCTACCTCTAGAGTAGATAGAGAAATAGAATTCTGATTTTTGCTCAACAATGAAACAAATCTTTTTCCCAAGAAAAATGCACCACCGCTAGTACTCTTCCTATCATCCACATCTCCTACCCAATCAACATCAGTAAAAATACTCAAAGTAAAATCACCATCTCTAGGATACCACAGACCAAAATCAATTGTTCCTTTCAAATATCTAAAAATCCTTTTGAGAGCTTGTAACGTCGTAAATTGCACACCCTTGCTAGGGTGGTACAATTCCACACTTAGTTTTTCACCTGCCTTAGTGTGTTTGCATCTTTCATATTTCATCATTCCCCACATATAAAGTTATATTTCATCACTCCGCACATCATAAAATTATGCCCTTTACCCTAAATGTGCCCCTTTTTATTTTATTCCTCCAATAAATCATCAAATCATAAAACCTAATTATGCCTTCTTTCAACCTTTAAGGCCTGATTTTGCATATCAAAACATCTTGAAATCAGCTATAACTTTGGGATTCACTCTAATATCATCATATCAAATGGCTCTAGAAATTTGGTGAAAAGTTGGTCGGATTGTGTGCAAGTACAACACAGTCCCTAAGATTTTCCCAAATTTTAGGGAGCATAATCCTATGATATTATAATTCTTAACCCCAATAAATTGGCAGGAAAGACAAATCCTAGGTTGGCCTAAAGATGAAATTAAGATCTAGGGTTTCATACATAAGAGTTCTCTTTCTTCATTTGAAGAGATCTAATCTAAGGAAGAGTTTTTGGTGAAACCTTCTAGCGATCATAAGGAGCCTTCTATGTAGTGAAAGAGAAGCTTATGTGGAGTCTTCAACAACATCTATCAAGCATTCATCAAGTATTCATTAATTATTCATCATCAATTAGGAGCCTTGAAGACATTGAAGAATAATAGGAGATCACCGATTGAAGATTTCCTTGTACCTCTCCCTTGGGGTTGGGTATGATTTCATGTTGTTTTCATGTCTTTGTATGAGTTTCATTAGATCAATTTGCAGATTAACATTTATTCTTTAGATCACTTAGCATCATTGATTTAGAGAAATTAATTTGTCAATTACAAGCATAGGGTTACTCTAGATTGTTTGCATTCATCATTTTAGGGTCTAGCACACACCCAATATTCCTTCACACACTATTTTACTATACAAATTGGTTATTTGTTGAGGTGGAAATCACCAAAACAGGGGTTTCACTAAGGCAAAGCTCCATATAACCACCCAAAATCCTATTTTCAGTTGCAAGTAGAGGTATAGGTACCTGGAAGTCTCTCAAGACTACTAAAAGGCACAAGGACTGCTTTAAAGCCTCACATTTGTCCCAAAATAATCAGGGACAGGGGTGTGGCAACTTGGTGCCCCCACTTTCAAGTGATTTTCAGCAGGTTGGGAGCTCAAAACCTTCAGATTGTAGTCTTTAAGTTGCAGCTTTCTGTCAGTGAAAACAAGACTAGGGCGTGGCACCTATGTCTAGTCAGTTTGGCTTATTTTTTCAACACCAGGTTCACATTCAAATTCCTCGCCCTTCTTTTCTTTCAGTATGTCATTTTTAGTCCTACAAGTTTCTACAATTTCAATTCATATATGCCTCATTGTTCATCAACTAGTCTAGTTAATCAATCACACCATTTTTTTCATATCTTTTGTTCATATACAACAAGAGGAATAGAAACCCTAAGAGATAATCCTTGTCTCTCTCTCTTTCTCACAAGAATTAGCCAAAGTGATCTATATCCATAAGCTCTTTTGTATTCCCAATGTTGGCAAAAGAGCGATTAGGTCCTAGTCACCCGGTCTCGCATTTTCCCCTCCACATTTTGGTGAATCCGATGTAAAGCCAATCTTTTTTAATTTTGATTTATGTTCTCAGATCTGAGTGTTTTTACTATTTAAAATTCAAATTTACATTTACAAGTTTCAATTTCTTGCAAATTTCAAATAAATTTAGAGGTTAATTTTTGCTAAATCCCTAATTTTTCAATTCAAAATTGAACTTGTGGATAGCTTAATTTGGATAATTAATTTCAGATTTGATTTAGGAACACATTTCACTCATAAATTTTATTTTCTAAATCAAATGACATTTCAAACTCATTCTTCATTTCATCGGCAAAACTGTTTCTCATGACATCATTACCTCCAAATATAATGTCATCAACAAATACTTCACTAACTAGTATTTTATCTCCTTCGAACTTGAGATAAATGTTGTTGTCATCACCAGTTCTTTCAAATCCTATCTTCATCAGATGTGTATGAATCCTTTCATACCATGCTCTGGGTGCCTGCTTTAATCCATACAAAGCTTTATGCAACTTGCATACCATGTCTACCTTATCTATCAATGCATATCCACCAAGCTTCTCTAAATAAACCTCTTCTTCCAATATCCCATTCAAAAATGCAGACTTAACATTCATCTAGTATACCTTCAACTTCTTGTGACTTGCAAATGCAAGTAATCTTCTGACTCCTTCCAGTCTTGCTACTGCTGCAAAATTTTCTCCATAATCCTCTCTTTCTTATTGTGCATAGAATTTGCAAACTAATCTTGTCTTATTCCGAACTACAACACCATCCTCATTCAACTTGCTTTTTAACACCCATTTAGTACCTATGACATTCTTGTTTACCGGTCAGGGTACCAAGGTCCAAGTGTTGTTTTTCTCAATCTGATCTAATTCCTCTTCCATTTCCTTAACCAAATGATCATCACCAAAATCTTCCTTAGCACTTCTTGGTTCAATGGTGGAGATCATGCAAGAGTTCTCTCTAATTCTTCTTCTAGTAAGTACTCCATCATCCTTATCCCCAATAATCTACTTAGGACTATGATTCAGTCTCACATATCACGGAATAACATGATCATTCTACTCAGGTTCAACTTCTTCATCATCTTCTTCTTCTAAAATTATCTGTTCCAGTTGAACAAGTACATTAGGATTTTCCTTACCAGTTTCAGATTTCACTATTTCAGGCTCCAAAAGCAAAATGCAAGGATCTTCATCATTTTTCTCTGAACTGGTTCCTTCTGAAACTTCAGGAGATTAATCTACATGAACATCAACACTCTTAAGAATTTTCGGAGTCAGGTTGTTGAAACATTTGTAGGCCTTGCTCTTGGTGGAATATCCAAGAAATATGCCTTCATCACTTTTCACTTCAAACTTGCTTATGTAATCACCTCTTTTAATAAATAACATTAGGTGATCTTCCATACCAATGCTCATAAGGTGTTTTGTCCTTACCTCTTTTCACCAGAACCTGGTTCATTGTGTAGACCATTGTACTTATAGCTTATCTCCAGAATGTTTTTGCCACAACTCCTTGTATGAACATAGTCCTTGAAGCTTCAACCACTGACTGGTTGTTTCTCTCTACTATACCATTATGTTGTGGTGTCCTTGGTGCGGAAATTTATCGATTGATACCATTCTCATCACAATACTTAGTGAACTCCTCAAAAGTGAATTCACCGCCTTGATCTGTTCTCAAACATTTAATCTTTTTGCCACTCTCTTTCTCAACTAAGGCCCTGAATGCCTTGAATTTACCAAAAGCTTCATTCTTATCTTTCAAGAATGTGACCCACATCATCCTTGAATAGTCATTAGTGAAGATTATGAAATATCTATCACCTAAAATGCTTCTAGTTCTTATTGGTCCACATAGATATGAATGAACAAAATCAAACAAGTGCTCCACTGAGAAGGACTTTCTCTTGAAGGTAGAAGAACTCATCTTCCCTAACTAACATTCTTTAGAAAGAGAATTAACATGTTTATCTATTTGAGGTAGACATCTTACTATCCAAGACTTACTCACTTTAACAATATTGTCAAAATTTAAATGACAAAATCTTCTATACCAAAGCCAGGTATCATCTATCTTTTCAATCAAACAATTGCTAACTTTAGGATTAAGATGGAATAGATTACCTCTGGTCTGTTTATCGATTGCAATCAATTCACCTTTGTTGTCACAGATTTTTCAAATGTCATTTCTAAATTCCATTGGGTATCCTTTGTCATTCAGCTGTGCCACACTCATAAGATTGATCTTAAGACCTTCAACCCAATAAACATCATCAACATTTCTCTTCCCATTAAGAGAAATAACTCCCTTACCTTTAACCATACAAGGTGAGTCATTGCCAAATTTGACAATACCACCATCAAACTCTTTCAAGGAAATAATTTTTCTCTGATCACCAGTCATGTGATGTGAACAACCACTATCAATGATCCAATCATAAGAGTTATCCATTCCGGACTCTAAAACCTTCTGGTTAGATGTCTCTTCCTTAATAGCCACAAACACAATATCTTCACTAGCATCATCATCAGATTCATCATCAGTAATATCAGTATCAATAACTACAAGACAATCTCTATTGCCTTTACCCTTATACTTCTTAAACTTGTTGATTGATACCATTGTAATAGAGAATGGTATCAATCGACTTCTTTCTACACCAAGGACACCACAACAGAATGGTATAGTAGAGAGAAACAACCAGTCAGTGGTTGAAGCTTCTAGGACTATGTTCATACAAGGAGGTGAGGAAAAACCATTCTGGAGATAACCTATAAGTACAACGATCTACGCAATGAACCAGGTTCTGGTGAAAACTGATGAAGGCATATTTCTTGGATATTCCACCAAGAGAAAGGCCTACAAATTATTCAACAACCTGACTCATAAAATTCTTGAGAGTGTTGACATTCGTGTAGATTAATGTCCTGAAGTTTCAGAAGGAACCAGTTAGAGAAAAAGGATGAAGATCCTTGCATTTTGCTTTTGGAACCTGAAATAGTTAAATCTAAAACCGGTAAGGAAAATCCTGATGTACTTGTTCAACCAGAACAGATAATTTCAGAAGAAGAAGATGATGAAGAAGTTGAACCTGAGCAGAATGATCATGTTATTCCTTGATATGTGAGACTAAATCACATTTCTAAGCATATTATTGGGGATAAGGATGCTAGAGTACTTACTAGAAGAAGAATTAGAGAGAACTCTTGCATGATCTCCACCATTGAACCAAGAAGTGCTAAGGAAGCTTTTGGTGATGATCATTGGGTTAAGGAAATGGAAGAGGAATTGGATCAGATTGAGAAAAACAACACTTGGACCTTGGTACCTTGACCGATAAACAAGAATGTCATAGGTACTAAATGGGTGTTCAGAAACAAATTGAATGAGGATGGTTTTGTAATTCGAAATTAGACAAGATTAGTCTGCAAAGGTTATGCATAATAAGAAAGAGAGGATTATGGAGAAACTTTTGCAGCAGTAGCAAGGCTAGAAGGATTCAGAACATTACTTGCATTTGCAGCTCACAAGAAGTTCAGGGTATACTAGATGGATGTTAAGTCTGCATTTTTGAATGGGATATTGGAAGAAGAGGTTTATATAGAGAAGCCTGATGGATATGCATTGACAGATAAGAAAGACATGGTATGCAAGTTGCATAAAGCTTTGTATGGATTAAAGTAGGCACCTGGAGCATGGTATGGAAGGATTCATACACATCTAATGAAGATAAGATTTGAAAGAACTAGTGATGACAACAACATTTATCTCAACTCTGAAGGAGATAAAATACTGGTTAGTGAAGTATTTGTTGATGACTTTATATTTGGAGGTAATGATGTCATGAGAAACATTTTTGCCGATGAAATGAAGAATGAGTTTGAAATGTCATTAGTAGGGGAAATAAAAAATTTCACAAGCTTGGAGATACAACAGATGAAGAATGGTATTCTCATTACTCAATGTAATGTAAGTATGTGAAAGAAGTTTTGAAAATTTTTGGCATGAGTTACTCTAAACCAGTTGGAACTCCAATGGTTATAGGTTCTAAATTGTCCAAGGAAGATGCATCTAAGTCTGTAGATGATAAAGAATACAGGTCAATGATTGGCAAGTTACACTATATTGTGCACAGTCAACCAGATATTGCCCATGTAGTTGGTATAGTTGCTATATTTCAGAAGAATCCAAAGGAAACACATCTGATAGCAAGCAAGAGAATTTTTAGATATCTAAAACATACAGTTGATTATGGGTTATGGTATCCATATAGAGAAAATTTTGATTTGCAAGTGTACATAGATGCTGATTGCATAGGAAATGTTGATGACAAGAGTACTATCGGTGGAGCATTCTTTTTAGAAGGAAGGCTAGTTTCATGGAGTAGTAAAAAGAAGAGTTGTACTTCACAATCTACTATTGAAGCTGAGTATGTAGCAGCTTATATGAATTGCACACAAGTAATTTGGATGAGGCGCATTTTGGAAGGTTTTTAGATGAAGATCTCAAAACCTATAAAGATTTTGTGTGATAACACAAGTGAAATTAATATTTCTAAGAATCCTATTTTGCACGCGAGGACTAAGCACATTGAATTGAAGTATCATTTCTTGAAAGAGAAAGTTCAAAGTAAAGATGTTATCTTAGAGCATTTTCAACCAAGGAGCCGCTTGCAGATATTTTTACCAAACCTCTGCCTAAGACTACATTTGAGTGTCTTAGAAGACAACTAGGGGTTGTACCCCTTCATGAGGTCAGTTGAACATGATGTTGATTGCATCAGTCCCTGAACTACTTGTAGAATATTTACATTGATTGATGTTTTTGGAGTGCATATATTCCAGAAGGGGAACATCAAGTTATAGTTTGTTGATGCACAGTGAGATTTTGATATTACATATTTTCACTTTCAATTTGGCATTGCTGTCAAAGTGGGAGAAGAATTATGTAACTGGTAATTAAGGAGAAGAATTTTGTGTTTGATTACATAAACTAGTGACAGGATGATGACAGACAAGAGCATGGTGAATACTTGGTATGTAAACCAGAATTCCTATTCCCTATTCACAATAGCAAATCAAAGGCATTGATATTTGTATTGCCATCAATTCCAAAGGGAGAGATTATTGGTATTTTTATATTGTTGGCATTTTGAATAAAGATTGCATTAATGATATGTTGTCATTGATGCCAATTAAATCGGTGAATGGTATTCATGATTTTGTTGATGTTATTATTGCTTTTGTGTTGTAACCGATATGATAAACTTTGTGGAAGTTGTTCTAAACTAGTATATGTTAGTTTGTAAGTTAAATAGATGTATAAGGTTAAACCTTTCTATGTTCAGTAACCAGTAAACCCTACCAGTTGTTTCTTTGTTAAAATCCTTACTGATCAAGTTTGTTGGTTAAAGATTTGATGTTGAGCGGTAATGATGGTGACACGTGTGGTCATTGTATGAACATGATTTCAAGTTAGTTTGGCACGTTTGATTATCTTGGAAAAGAGAAATGTGGATTGCATCAAGTGCATAGCGCATGATGAGTTACAAGTTTGATGAAGTGGTGATCATGGAGTGGTTGGAATTTTCTTGTTAAATGTGAAGAGATTGTTATGATTTCTAACGGTCAAGATTGTACTGACTTGTTTGTAATCGCGATGATGAGAATTAGTTTTTTCTATGTTACCGATCTATGTGATTTTTATTTAATGTCGATGATGTTGTTTTGTTGACATAGGCAAAGTTGGCAGAATTAAGTTGAGTGTGAGGTTGCCTAGCATGAGGATGGATCTACAGTTTGAGTGAAGGCAGATTTGAAGCTTAAGAAGGATCTGATCAAGCAAATGTAGTGCTATTCAAAAAGATTAGAAAAACCTGTTGTTTCCTTAAAATCACAACAAAAATTGAAATCCCCTAACCGGGTAAGCTCTAACAAGCTTGGTTACTTTCTAAATCCTGTAACAAGGTGTTTCATTAGTTTAGATTCTCAAATCCTCTACTGAGGTTACTCCTAACAAGGTATTGTGGTTTTCATCAAGGCATATTTGTAAAATCCTCTAACCGGGTGAATCCTAACCAGGATTAGTTCTTAACAGGACTTATTGTAAAGCTTTAAGAGGTTTGGCTCCTAACCAGGTGAACTTCAGAAGAGTTCAGGTAGCTATCCTTGTGAGTCTCATCTCACTATGGTTTTTAACTATTTGGGTTTTCCACGTATAAATATTTGTGTCAAGTGGTGAATGCTTTTTGTGGTTATTATCTTATTTCCTATTTTGATTAAGGTATGATAACTAGAAGCATGAAAGTTGGAAAGGTTGATATTTGATTAAGCATTGATGATTTTTACAAGATTGAAGTTGTTTATTGTTTAAGTTCGTATAACAGTCAAACCGGTTGGTATTAGTTGATGTTGATAATCTTTGAGATATTATTTTGATAGAACTATTTTGTTGACAAGTTGATTTTGAGTTTGGGAGTTTGTATCAATTTTTGAGTATACTGATTCACCCCCCCCCCTCTCAGTATTCTACTGGATACTTATTACTTCATCATACCATCATAACCGAGTTTTCCACATAAAAATATTGGTGCTATGTGTTGTGCTATCAATTTTCTTATCTTTGTTGTTGCTTCAATTTATTAGATTTGTATTTGTGGTTGTGTTTGTAGATCTGATAGAAAACTGATTCCCCCCTCTGAGTTTTATCTCATTGTTGTTGGCAAAAATTGGTATTAGAGATAGATCCTTTGGAAGAAGCTGAACCACTTGAAGAGATGTGGGATAGAAACTGGAAGTAGAAGTCTTATCTTTAAGAAGGAGAGTCTGAGATTTGATGGAAGTAACTATGTTATATGGAAGAACTGGATGGAGGTGCACTTGAGATGTCATGGAGAATATTATTGGAACATTACAAAGAATGCCTATTATGTTCCTTAGAATGTACCAGTTACTATATATCAGATTAAGGAAGCTAAAAATAACACTAGAGAAAAGGAAGCATTTCTAAGTGCCCTAACTAATAAAAAGATGACAAATGTAATGGGACTCTAGACTACACATGAGATCTAGGAGAAGCTTGAAACCTTGTATGAAGGAGATAAACAAGTCAAAGTGGCTAAGTTGTAGAGTTTGAAAGGGAAGTATGAGATGCTGAACATGGGATAAGATGAGAATATAAATTCCTTTATGGCTAAAGTGAGTGACCTTGTCCTAGGTATTAGATGTGCCGGTGGAAACCTTGAAGAAGATGAAATTATTGCTAAGGTTCTGAGATTATTGCCTCTTGCTTGCAAACAAAGGGTAGCTACTATTGATGAAATCTAGAGTGTGACTAACGTTACAAAAGATATGTTGGTTGGAAAGATTGTTACATTTGAGTTGAGTGAGTTTGGTGAATTACATGGAAAGTTTGAGACATCATTTAGAGCATCTGTATCTGGAAAGTAGAAGTATGATCCCAAAGAATGCAAAATATCCAGATATGAAAGAGAGAGAAGAGAAATTCAAGAGCAAGAAAGAGAATTGGAGGATCTTGAAGCATTGATTTCTCGGAGATTTCCTCAAGGAGTCGATAAATATGATGGAAAATTACCCTTGAAATGTTTCTCTTGCAATAAGGTAGGACATTTTACTTATAGATGCCTAGAGAGAATGTCTAAGTATGATAGGCATGACAAATTTGATTAGCATGATAGGAATGGTAGATATGAGAAGCACGAGAAGTATGAAAATCATTACAAGATTGACCAGAAGTATAAGAATCAAAAGAACTATTATTATGTTGCTAATGAAGGTGTTACAAACTAAGAATCAGAAGGAGATAAATCTTTTCAATGGTTTAGTTATTTTCCTCCTTATTCCATTACTTACTTTTAACAATTGGCTAATTCTTTTATTCAACAATTTTACAATAACATTGGTCCTAAAATCATTTTGATTGATTTGATGCATTGTAAGCAAGGTGTGAAAGAAAAAGTGACTAATTTTATTGGTAGATATAAGCATTTGTATTCTCAAATTAATTTTCCTATTCCTAATCAAGATATTCAAAAGATTTTTATTTCTAATTTATAAAAGGATATTAGGGATAATCTTCTCTTTTATGAGTTTACTTCCTTTAAGTAGTTGTGCATAATACTTCACAACTATCATCTTACCATGAGTCAATTGGAACAATCATACTCTTCAATGGCTCCGAATGATAAAGTGAAAGTTCTTAACAACCTTTTGAAAAGTTCAAACTGAATAAGAGATTACTGAAATTCAATGACAACAACAACACTCAAGTAGCAGCCAAAATACGTGTGCCTCCTTTGTCCAAATACTTTAGAAAAGAATTCACTCCTCTTAATGAATCTTTGGATAGTATTATGTCTTATTTGTTACAAAGGAATGTGTTGAAAATTCCCCCTATCAAACCAATTGATCCATCTAAGACATCCTCACCTTACTTTGATTCTAAATCCTTTTGCCAATACCATCGTCAACCCGGTCATGACAATGAAAAGTGTTATTCTTTGATAAGTAAGATTCAAGACTTGATTGATAACAATACCATATGTGTGATTGGTGTGAATGATAAAAGAAACAAATTAGTAGCTCCTCCTAATCAAAGCCTTCAAATTTTCATTGATCCTTTACCTTCCCATTACATTAATGTGATTGAGACCGATCATCTTTCCATCTCTCCCAATGATGTTGGCCTTGAGTCTAATAATGTGGTGTACCTTATAGATCAAAAAGAACCTCCTAAGGACTTGTTCATTACATTTTATCCTAGTGAGACTATTAAAGCACCTGATGGCCCATTATATATAAATGTGAAAATTAAAGGCATACCTTCTCGAGGAGATCTTATTGATCAAGATTGCATGGTTAATGTGATAACTAAAGATTTTATTTATACATTGCAATTGCATCAAGTGATATATGATGATATTGATGTACTGGTTACATTTTTTGATGGTTTTCCTTGTCTTTATATAGGTTCTATCACACTTCCTATTGACGTTGGCAATAAGTGCTTAGATGTTAAATTTTCTATCATTCCTAGATCTGATTAATTTTGTGTGAAGTTGGGACATCCTTGGCTCTCTTTTATGAAAGTGATCACTTCTACTGTTAATAAGTGTTTGAAATTTCCTCAAAATGATGAAATTATAACTATTAATCATAGCATTTATCAACCTATGGTGAGGAATGGAGATTTTTGTCTTGATTATTTTTTATTTGAAAAAATCCAACCTCTTCAACCTAGAAGTGATACTCTCTTTAAATCATATCAAAAATTAAAAAAAGAGATGTTATTATCCTTGTGTAAACCTATAAATCCAACACCTAGCCTTTCTCCTAATCATCGTATAATTTTTCTTGAGGATAAGGTTATTCTTCCTCCCAAGGAAAGAAATAATCTTCTTCCCAAAGAGGAATACATTTCTTCTCCTAAGGATAAGACTATCTTTCCTACTAAGGAAAGTGATATTCTTTTTCATAAGGAATAACCTATTCCTTCTCCTATGGATGAGTCCACTCTTCCTCCCAAGGAGAGAAATTCTCCTCCTCCCAAGTGTCAAGATATTACTCCTAAGGGATTCCTCCTCTTCGTGATGGACCCGGTCTCCTTCCTACACCTCTTATTCCTCCTTTATATGGTGTGGTTATACCTCCTACATCTTACAAAGAGAAGCGATCGACCTCTCCTATTTCTCAACCTAAAATACCTCTTGCTATGCATCCTTCATTAAAAGAAGAAAACAAGCCTATACCTGATGAACCTAAACCTTCACAACCTTCAGCTAAGACTAAACAAAACCATTGTATGAGAGAACATCGACGAAGAGTCATTCTAGAGATCATGAACTTGCTTCTCAATCCATTTCTTCTCCTAAATACCTAATATTGGCACAATTCCATTTCATTCTAATGAGGATGTTCAACCTAATTCTCCAAGATAAAAAATGCTTATGACAAATGATGGGTCAAGTTCTATTTTTATTAGAGCTCCTATTTTTGGTAATCTTGATGAAGAAATAGGTGATAATGTTGTTAATGATGAAAATGTTGATCCTAATATTTTTGATGATGAATATGAATATGTTGATGTTGAAAATGATTTATCTAAAAAATTCAAAATAATTAATCCCAGGTCCTAGTAATAAACAAGGTGACTCATCATTAGATCATGATCGTTGTTTGGAACTTGTGATAGCTCCATCCATTGTGCTTGATGTCGCTTCTCTTATGTTTTGTCCACCTTCCCAAAAAAATTATGAGCAATATCGAGAGGTGGATGATGTTATTGACTAGCTTTGTTAGTGCTATAGACTCTCTCTCTCTCTCTCTCTCTCTCTCTCTCTCTCTCTCTCTCTTCTCTTTCTTGTTTTTGATATTCTTCTATTTGTCTCTCCATTCTTCTATTTTTTGTCCCTAGTGTTGACTATGTGAGGGTGATACAAAGAATTGAGATCTCTTTTGGTCTCTCCCATGTTGAGTCAAAAGGCACATGTGTACCTTTCTTCCATGGTGGTTTCCTTTATTTTGGGGATGCGAATAATTCTATAAATATATACATGATATAAACAAGTTATTATAAAAAGCATACTGACCCCAAATGTAAGTGAAAACACCTTGTGGTTTGTGTTTTGTGATCATTATCCTTTGATTTGTCATCTCTTGGGGGCTAAATTATTCTCATAAAATTCTTTTTTTTTGGGTGTATCCTACCTTAAATCAATTGCTCCTAATAAGTCATACACAATTGCTTTAATGTGGGGGCTTATACTCTGCTCAATGATTCTCTCTCTTGCATATCTTGATACTTAAAGTTAGATTAATCCTTTGTAATTTTTGGTATCTTTAGTTTAATGACTCATAGCAAGAGAACCTTAAGAGTTACATAGTCATGGTTCTCTCTTTCTCTCTCTCATGATCTTCCCTTTTACCTTGTCATTGAAGTTGTGATATCCTAAACTCCACTGGGGGCTTGGTGTATCTTGCCTCCTTGATGACGTGGTGAAAGTATTTCAATGTGAACCATTTGTACTTTACCAAGAGTATGATTGTCTTCATACTCCTAATAAAGTGAGGGCTAAATGTACCCTTTCAATTTTGACCACATTTGGGTCTTAACCTTAGTGTTTGCATCCCTTTGCTTGATTGAAGGCCTAATTATGCTTATACACATCACAAACATCAAAAAATTTGATTTTGTACGTGACATACACCTTGATCCTAGCGTAAAATAGGTAGGAAGACAGTGTGGCACCCTATTCCTCACCAGGACTAGGGCGTGGAACCATGGTACTCCCTAAAATGGACCCATTTTAAACCCTTTTTCCTATTTCAAATTTGACTGACATTTCACTCTCTATGTTGGCTCATGTCAAAAAATTACTCAATTAACCTGACAAGAAAGTATATAAAGAGGATTTTCCCTCTCATTTCAAGATACACAAGCATATATCAATCACATGAGAAGCATTAAAGCACATAAGTGATCAAGCATTCAAGAGAAATTGAGAATTTTTAGTCTTCCTTCAAGGCTTGGAGAAGAAATAAAGTCAAGATTCAAGCATTGAAGTGGAGATCTACATACTATTTCATGAAACCATAATTCCATGTGGAGGCAAGAAAAACTTCACATGAGGTATAATCATTTCATTTTTCAGACATAATTCAGCATCTCCCTCAAAAGGAGAACCTTACTTTTTAATCATTTCAATTACATTTATCTCAATTTCATGGTTAGTTCCAAAACTCCAGTTTGACCAAAGGAAATCCCCTATTCCCAACCTATTTCCCTTTCTTTCTATGTCCAGGAAATAGGTGCACAACTATACTTCTGTAAATAAGCTTCAAACACAGAGACTGAACAACCATTTTGGGTGTGCTAAAAATTATGAGGACCGTGTTGCTGCGTCATGGTCCCCACTTTTTTGGGGCATTTTTGTATGGAAAATCCATATCAATTTATATTTCTCAGATCAAGGTGCATGCAAAAATCCCGAGCCTGTAGCTTAGTATTTTCTCAATTTTGTCTTCAATTTCAACACTTACCCAAAATTAGCACTTTGACTTACAAAAGAGGAAAAAACACAACATAATCAATCAATCCACTTAGCATTCGGTCCTTATAAAATTCTCCCCTTTATTCCTAGAGGGCTTCATTTAGCATAGTTGATCATCATGACTAATTTGATGTAAGTTATATATATTTTATCTATGGCTAACCTAGTTGAGTGTTTCAATTAATAAATTAGTATATATAGATGTGAGGATATGTGAATTGTGATACAAATTTATGTGGATTGATTGTGAATGGTGCAAAATCATATGTAGAGAACCAATAGTACAAATTTTAGTTTGTGATGAGATCTGATGATCATATCATTCAACATGATAGTGTGTTGAGAGAATAAATGTTATTTATGTTTGCCATGATATTGTTTGTTGAACATAGTCATTTAAGGATAGTTGCATGATCAAAAAATCTTGTAAATTTTAATTCACCATTTCCGTATTCTTTCTAAAAGATAGTGTGTCCTTTTGGAAACTTGTGTGGGCTTGTATCCTATCCTAGAGGCTAGAGAAATGAAGGTTCAATAATACAAGTCTATTATATCATGACTTGAGATTGTGTGTCTTAGTAATGCAATTCCATTGTATCTTACCCTAAGGTTTTGAACCTTAGTCTTTCAAGTACAAATTAGTAGCAGTTAGATACCTTGGGCTTGAGTCTAAAACATTGGAATCAATTATTCATATTGTGAGTGTAATTATCACCATGATTTTTCTTGCTTAGGTTTTTCCACATAAACCTAATGTTCTCTTGTGTATTGTTCTTTTTGGTTTGATGTTTTGTTATTATAGAGAAAAGATAATTGAGGTTTGAGGTTTAAGAGATTAAGAATAAATTAAGTTTTAAGGTTGAGACTGATTCACCCCACCTCTCAGTGTTGTGGTTTATTCAACAATTAAGATAAGATTAACCTCTTGAGGAATGTTCAAGATATTGCAAGAAATTAATTTCAAGGAACCAAAGTTTGATGGCACAAATTCTTTTTGTCGAAAGTCATGGTTGGAATATCATTTGAACTCTGCGACTTGGAATATGGGATTTTATTAAGTCTTGTTATATAGTTTTGACTGGTGGTCCTATTGCTCAGGATGAGATCAAAATCATTAAAATGATACCACAAAAAGCACTATAATAGTCAATAGTTTGAGTGACTCAAAGTTCTTCAAGGACAATGGATGCAAAACTTCATAGAAAATTTGGCATAAGTTGAGCAATATTTATGAAGGGGATGAGAAGACTAAACAAGTCAAGATGCAAAATATATAGTATGGATTTGAGACACTAGTGATGTTTAAAAATGAGAACAGTGAAGGTTACCTACACTGAGTGAATGAGATAGTCAATGTAATCAGAGGTATTGGTAGAAAATTGAAGGAATGAAGGTGTGAGAAAAGTAAAAAGGAAACTACCTTGATCTTTCAAACCTAATATATATGCTATTGAAGAAATTCATAACATGGATACATATACCTTGGATAAAATTTATGGATCACTCTATACCTTTGAGAATTTTATATTTTGATGAGCCACACAATAACAAGAATGTTGAAGATGTACCTAAAACAAGCAATGATCCAGATGATATTGAAGTGAACATTGTCAGGAGACTAAAGAAATGATCTAGAAAATACAAAGATAATTCACCCTTTGAAATGTTGTACCTAGGAAAGAATTGGTCATTATCTAATAGAAGTACTTTCTGGGACGATAATAATAAGAGCTCAAATAATGATGATAAGAGAAAGGATAATTATAGGAGATGTGATAAAAAGAAAAGAATAGACGATAGGGACAAGCCTATTTTTTTTCTTGTTCAATAGAGACCTATTCCTTCGAGGAAGAAGATTATGATGATTCAAATGATAAACTACTATTTTTGGCTATATAAGAAAATGATAGTGAAAAGTCTTATGCCTCACATGATAATAACAATGAAAGATCAATGATTGTGAAGACAACATTGCATGAAAAAGTGGAAACTAAATCTAGTATAATTGAATATGGAAAAGTCACACAAATCATTCTTACCTTGTTTTGTGTGACTTCTCCATATTCGTTTAGATTGTTTTGGACAAGAATATGGTAGGAACAAAGTGGATGTTCTAGAAAAATCTAAGTGAATATGGAGAAGTCACACAAAACAAATTAATATTGGTTTGTAAAGGATATTCACAAGTTGAAGGTATAGATTTTGAGGAGACTTTTTCTATGATAGCTAGGATGGAAGCTATAAGGATGCTTTTTTCATTTTTTTCTTACAAGAACTTTAAGGTATATTAGATGGATGTCAATTTAGCATTCTTGAATGGATAAATTGAAGAATAAGTTTATATAAAAATAATTGGAAGGGTTTCAATTATTAAAATATCTGGATATGGTTTGTAAATACAAGAAGGAACTTTATGGTCTCAAGAAATCTCCCAGAGCTTGGTATAAAAATATGGAAAGATACTTGTTGGAAATAAAATTCAAGAAAGGTACAATAGATAGTAATATCTATTTCAAAAATGAGAGGGGAAAACTATTAATAGTGCTTTTATATGTTGATGATATCATTTTTGGAAGAGAAGAAATGCAGATAGAATTTGAGATGTCATTGACTCATGAGTAGTCATTTTTTCTTGGAGTTCAAGTAATATAGTTATATGTATTATCTAGTTAGTCAACATCTCCATTGGGATTGATGACATGGCTTAACCATCTCTCATGGATCTGGGTAAGTCTGGTGCTTGTGGTATTCATTGATAACTCGATCTTTTGGTACAATGACAAACATACCAACAATTAGTATCAGAGTTTTGGGTCACGGGGTCAAACCCCTAGAGGTCATCCTATGGTCTCCTTAAAACAAGTTTGAGGAACCATCAGTTGGTGTTGGGGGGGATTGTTGGCTATTCATTCAACACCTCCTTCGAGATTCACGACATGGCTTAACTATCTCCCATGCATCTTGGTAAGTCTATTATTTGTGTCATTCATTGATAGCTTGAGATTTTGGCACAACAAAAAATATACCAACAAGATGATGGTATTTTTATTTCTCAGACCAAGTATATCAAGAATATTTTTTTTAAAATTGGTATGGAAAACTATAAACTACTTGGAATCCCTATGGTTAGTAGTTGTCACTTAAGCAATGATGATGGTTCTCTAAAAATTTATCAAAAATTATACATATATGATTGGTAGACTATTCTATTTTACAACCTCAAGAACTGATATTATGCATGTACTTTATTTGGTACCTAGATACCAATCTAGTCCAAAGCAATCTCATGATAAGTAGTGAAAAGGATATTTAGATACATTAAAGGGACTCCAAATTTTATTTTATGGTATATAGGAAGGATTATTACTTCTCTTTGAAATCTTACATACACTAGTTTTGATTAGGTTAGATGTGTTGATAATAGAACAAGTACAAGTGATAGTGTATTTTTCTTGGGATATTGATTGGTCGATTGGTTGAGAAAGAAGAAAGATTTAGTATCATTATCTACAACATAAGTAGAATATATTATAGCAGCAACTTGTTAGACTCAATTCATGTAGATGAAGTAAATTATTAAGGATATCAAGGTTGTGTATGATGGTGTAGTTCCTATTATGTGTGATAATACAAGTGCAATTGACAATTCAAAGAATTGGGTTATGCATTCAAGGTTTAAACACATTTATATTCAGCATCATTTCATAAAATAAAAAGTAGTACAAAAGGAAGTAAAATTTGAATATATTCTTACAAATGATTAGATTGCAAATATTTTGACCAACACAATGTTAAAATATACCTTTGAGTATCTTTAACATTAGTTGGGGGTTATTTCTTGTCCTTCAAACCAGATGCATAGACGTAGTGAATCATTCTAGGGGGAGAAAAAAAAAAATTTCACTTATCTCCTAGAGTAATATGGTAGATTCTCCCAAGGGGAGTAATGAAAGTTTTGATTTCCTAGTTGCATGAAAATGGTTGCAGAAAAGTGATATCCCTATGAGAGAGAGTTTTATTCATATAAGAGTTATACCATGAAAAGGAAGAAATAGTTATAAAGATTAGGTTAGTATCACACCCTTTGTCTTTTATGTCAAAGGGGGAGGAATTTTTAGTCTCTTGGCACAATTGCTGACATCAATGACAAAGGGGGAAATTGCTATAAATACGGTACTTGTTTTAGAGATTTAAAAGTTGTTTGGTGTTATCATTGATGTCAAAAATAAGGATCAATTTGTATTGAATATGTTTGTATGTGGTGGTGACAAGGGTGAAGGTTTTATAGTTCTTCAACTGTGTAGTTATGGTATGTGGTCTAGAAATGAGTGTTGAGCTATTTTTATGCTGTCTGGAAGTCACATTGCCTAAGTATGAGGTGTTTCTAGAAGATGACAAGTAGTGGAATTTATAATTTGTGTGGAATATTATTTAATTCCTTTATGGAGGATTCTTGAATTTTCTCCAATATTTGAAGATGGTGTCTTGTGATTTTGGATTTAGTGTCTACACCTTGTGGATGTTGTACTTTCATATTTTCATGTCCTTTATTACTTAGATGGTAAAGTTGGTGATTTTAGTTTGTTGATAATGAAGTTGTCTATTAAGATTGGTTTACATAATTATTTGCATCGCTATGATATGATGTCCAAGGTATTTCAGCTAGGAGGACAAGCTCATATCATTCATACAGTGTTATGGTTTATATTTCATGTGTTGGTTTATCTGAAAACCAAAGTTATGTTTTTCGATATGGTCGGTGATTAGATGATTTAGCTTATTTGGATCATACTCTTTTAGTTAAAGGATATGCATTTGAGGTTGAGTTAAGATGATTATATGGGTCTTACAGTGGTGTGTGAAGAGACACATTATGTAACTTTATTTGGGTGATGTTTTGGGTTGACTAGTTACAATGCTCTATTTTTTTATCTAGAGGTTACATTTGATGCCAACTTTGAAAGATATATTAGTGTGTGTGGCTCATTGGAATAGAATTTGGAAGACTTGTTTTGATTTATTTGGGTCCCCTTTATCTCCTATAGTGGAACACATTTAGCATAGTTGATCATGGTGGTTGAATCATTATAATTTATGCATATTCTATCTATGGTCAATATAGTGGAGGGAATCAATGAATAACCTAGTATATATGGATGTGCAAATGTGTGAATTATGATATGAATTGATGTGGATTAGTTGTGAGTGGTGTGAAATCATATTGTGGAGAAGTAGTAGTTCATATTTTAGTTTTTTGATAAGCTTTGATGATCATATCCTTCAACATGATAGAGTATTACTTAGATAGGGAATGTGTGAATTATGTTTTTGATGATATTATTTGTTAGACACAGTGCTTCAAGGACAATCTCATAATCAAGAGATCTTGTTCATTTCAATTTATCATTTCCCTATGCATGTTGAGATATAATCTGTCCTTTTGGAAAATTGCATATATATGCATCTTTCCCTTGAATAGTGAGATTCAATAAAGCTAGTCTATTGTATCTTGCCTTGAGATCTTACATTTCACTAATGCAAGTCCATTCTATCTCTCCCTATGGTTGTGCACCTTATTATTGTAAGTAAAAATCAACAGTAGTGAACTACCTTAGCATTGGGACTAAAATATTGTAATCAACTATTCATATTGTGAATGTGATTCTCACTGTGGTTTTTCCCTACTTAAGATTGTCCTTAGAAATTTGGTGTTCTCTTGTGTATAATTTTTTGTTGTTTCAATTTTTTTTTTTGTAGAGCTAAGAGAATTGTGGTTTGATGTTTAAGAGATAACGAATAAATTAATTTAAGGTTCGGACTAATAAACCCTCCCTCTTAGTCTTGTGGTGTGTTCAATAATTTGTATCAGAGTGAGATTCCTCTAAGATGAGCTTCTAAATAATATGACTCTTTTATTAACAAGTTTTCAAAATCCATTCAAAATAATTATAATTTTGTGAATTTAACCTTACCCATATGTTGGTAAGCCACTTGCAGTGTGTTACATGCCTCCTTTTCTTTCTTTATTATCGCTACTTAAGGAAGTATGCTCTCATATATATTTTGATGAATGTAGAAGAGGGATTTTCCATCTTTCTTCGTCTATTCCTTCAATGTGTCTTTCTCAACTTATGTGAGTGAATTGTATGCTACTACATATAGGGGTTTTATATAAATATTCTCCACAAATTTTGATAAATATTGTGATATAAATAAGGATTTCATGATCAATGACAAATATGCATAATTATTTCCAGTAAATAAAGGGATCTATATAGTATAAAAATACGCAGTTGAAGAACAAGCCATTGTTGACATTAAAAAATTGAATAATAAAAAAGTAAAAGAGCTAGCTCTAATACCAATTCTTAGATTGAAAAGAGATTTAAAAATAGTACAAGAAATAAAAATATGTTATAAAATAGAGTAAATTTCTATAACAACAATAATATTGATATTAATCATAATGCATCTATGACAAAAAAAAAATAGATACAAAGCTCTGTGGAGATCTCTTATCTATTGTAATAATTATATTCAAATGATTATAATATCCCTTATTTTATAGCTAGAGAGTGTGTGTGTGTGTGTGTCATAAACTTTCAGTACATGACAAGTTAAGAGGATATCATATTACATGTGGTGATAGCCTAGTAAATATAAGGCAAGACTAAATCAGACTACATATGGTGATACAAAAGCAGTTGCCCAACTAGTGTAGAAGGTTAGTTTGCATAGTTGGTGTAGAAAAAACAAAAACTACCAGCTCTAACTAATTACCACTTTCTAATAAAATAAAGTTACATAAGTTCAAAATAATAACCCAACGTATACTAGCACAAAAAACATGTTCCAATGTGTAAAATTTTATCTAATATTATAGTATCATATCTAACAAGAAAATAAGAAGAAAAATTGCAAAAAAAAAAAAAGAATTTGAGAGAAAGTTATAAGATAATACATTATTAACTGTTTTCAACAATTACAATGAAGGGAATTACAAAAATTATAGCCTCTATGAAAACATAAAATAGAGAACAAAAAAAGTGATAAAACTATTGTCCTTTATTAGATTATATAGAAAAAACAACCAACAACAATTTTTAATGCATTAGAGATCGAAAATGGAAACAACACTCAAAATTAGCAATAACACCCATAAAAATAAGGAAGGAAATCCAAGAAAGGAAACTTGTGATGGGAAAGGAAACTTGGACTAACACCCCCTTAAGTAGACAACAAAGGAGAAAAATGCCCAAGGAAATGAAAAAGGAAGGAGGAAAGGTGAAAAAATAGGTGGGAACAAACCTCCCCTCAAAATATACACTAACTAAGAATAGAAACTACAATTCTATAGTTTCCTTTACCACAAGAAAGTCTTGTGAAAAGCGAATATGAAAAGATAGGGCTCATTCATGCCTCCACAAGGAAGAGAAAGAATGCCAATATAGAATGTAGCATGGAAAATATTATAGTAGGTTCCACTACAACAAATGATTCCTATTCCTTTTTGAAGATAAAAGCCTCAAGATGTCAAACTATTGAATTACCATAAAAGTGAAATGTATGAAGGAAAAAAGATGAATGGTTTTAGATAATACTCATGTTTCTCAAATTTAATGTTGAACTGTGACTTTGCCATACAACACTCATGAACAGAGACCACTGAAGTGTGAGATTTATTTAGATGTGAATCAAGATGTGTCAAGATAGTAGCATGGAGTAGTTGAGAGAGAACAAGAGTATCCAAACCAACAGAATATGCATCTCAATGTGAGCTTCCATTGAAGAGAAGACACGTGTCCTCAATGTGGTCATCATGATCAAGGGGAGATTTAACAAACAAATGATAAATCTTTGGTAGAATTATTGTATGCTTGAAAAGTGAGGAATCCTACAAATGAGAAACAAACAACTCAAGAACACCAATGAAACATTATGTTAGAGGATTGAAATTGTAAAACAAGTTAGTGACATAAAAATCTAAGAACATCCTATTGTCCTCTATCTCCAAGGATCCTTCAGATTCAGAGTGGCTCTCAGCTTGGAAGAGCACTTGATCTCTCAGATGACAACCTAAAGAATGAGAGATATATGATTCTAAGATCTAAATGTATGAAACTATGATCTTAGTGAGATGCTATTGATATGAAACTATGATGTGTTACCAAATTGATTAAATTAGTGTGATATTAAGATAGCATGCTCAAATGATATGAAGATGAGATTAATCTAAAATGAATAAGAAACTAACATGATATACTAAAACATGATGAAATATACGCTATGATGCAACTATAATGATCTAAAATGCTTAGACGTGACAAAAGGAGCCTTTTGATAACTTAAACAAGACAATTTAGCTATAACTTAGATGCAAATAACTAAGATGGGATCCTTGTTATGAGAAAATGAGCTCTATTTATAGAAGAATTGGTCAAATGGATGGCCAAGATTGAATAATCTTGACAAGGGCTAGGATTGAAAGTTATCAATCCATCTGAGATTTTAAACCCAATCTCATGTTGACAAGTGTCACCATGAGATTTCTTGAGAGGAGAGGAAGGAAACATTAAATGCTTGGGAGGACTTAATGGTTAACCCCATGTGAGCAAGCTTGTTGGATAAATATTTTATCCAATGGTACAAGATAGTACATTGGGAAAAATCTTGTGCAAAGGGGGATGTGATGAAGAATTGAAGTCTTGTAAGAGCAATAAATTCTCTTTGGAGACTTTGAGGGCTTAGCTTGTGTGAAGGAAGAAATCTTCAAGGATTTTGCAATAGCCTTTAATGGTTTGGAAGACTTTGGAGGCTAATTTGTAAAAGCCTTATAAATTTGGGGAACTCAACAAGCTAACTTGTTGAAAAGATTAAAGTCTTAAATGCATTTAGAAGACATTCTTCCAAATTTGGAGAAATGACTTCCCCAAATTTAGGTATGTGACATAATTAGAAGAATTAAGCTCATTAAGTCAGATTTGAGGACTTCTAGAAGAATGATTAAGAGGTTAATGGAGAATGTAGGAGAATACAAGTCGGAGAAATGGGGATTTTAATTAAAAAATAAAAAAATTATTTTAACTAAAATAAATGCAACTTGCATTTGTAGGAAAATGTAAGTGGGGAAGGTGGGGTTATAAATAAATTTTATTTATTTATATGCAAGAAATGATTTTAATTAAATATTAGTTTAATTAAATGTAGAAAGAGGATTTCAACAAATACACTGAATTTATTTAATTAATGGAAGAAAGGGGATATTAATCAAATGTTGAATTTGATTAATGGTTGGATAGAGGAAAAAGGGATATTAATTAAACCTTAATTTAATTAATAGGTCTATAAATAATAATAAAATTGTTACTACTTATAAAGTTACCATTAGTTTTATGTTCAAAGTTATTCTATATACTCTAGTCGGTTATCTCTACCGAAATATTCAGTCAGTATGCATAGTCCAGTCGGTTATAGAAGAAAGTAGTCAAGAGCCCAGTATGCACCGAGCTGTCTACCAAGTATCATTCCATGTCTACCGAGCAGAAAAGATGACACACTGAGTTGATATACACCGAGTGAAATGTGTTACTAGATTCATTGAAATTGGACATACATATGAAAACGTGTTACAAGATCAAGGAACATAGAACCGTTATCACATTAGAAATTGCACTTAAAGATTGTGTATGATTTTGAGGTCATCTAGCCAATGAAATATTTTGCATGGTTATTCATTCGATAAAACATGTTTGTAAGATCGAAGCAATGAATGGATCACTGACATAAGAGATCTATTTATACAACATGGATTAAGATCACACATATACATGTAGCATGATAGAAAGGAAGATATAGAAATATATAAAACAAGACATGTGAAAGCACTAAGTGTTATTATTGTTACAGAGACACAGAGGTCACTGAGAAGGATTTCAGAGAATAGTCAAAGAACAGAGTAAACAGAAGGGTTTACCGAGTTACTATATGGGTTACCGAGGTATGCTATAAGCAAGGTAATCTTATTTTGAGCACATAGAATCTGCTATAACATTCTAGATGTAAACTTGCATATATTTGTAATGATTTTATTGTAATATTTTGAAGTTGTAAGAGAAACCTTTAACAGGGTAAAAGAGTCTAATCAAGTCTATAAATTGTAAAGCCTCTAACCAGGTGCAACATTTAGATTAAGTGTTGTAAAATCCTTTAGCAAGGTAGATCTAACAGATCTTGATACTCCTAACAGGGTAATCTATTAGAAATAGCTAAACATGTAGCTCTAACTGAGCAACCTTTATTATTGTAGTAGTGAAGTTGTGGGTGCCATCCCCACTGCAGTTTTTCTCTCTAACCAAGAGTTTTTGCGTAACCAAAATATATGTGTTATGAAGTAAATCATGTATGATTGTTATCTATTTGTTTTAGCATTATATTATGTTACTGCACTATTCAATTTATGCATAACAGTAAAGATATTGTTAAGAAAAGGATTTGAATTACTGATTCACCCCTCCCCTCTTAGTACATTAGCTTTCCATATTGGGCCTAACAATTGGTATCAGAGCTTCAATCTTGGAAAAGGGTTTAACTACCTAAAGAGAAAGATCTTATCAATGGAAGGCTACAAACAATCTCAGAGGATTGTGTATCTGCAAGAAGAGCTGGATCATGCTAATCAAGTGATTGTAGACATGCAAAAGCAAATGCAAAAATCTTTGAAAGTGAGAAGAAGATTATCTGATGATTTGCAGGACTCTCAAGAGTTAGTGGAACAAATTGAGACATCATCTGAGAACATTATGTTTGAAGAGACTGAAGAAATGATTGGAGTATTGAAAGAAAATAACAAAGCACTAGCTGATCAACTAAAAGAAATGAAAAGAGAACATGAACATTTCAGCACACAGATGACTGAAAATCTTGATGCATTAAGGACAGTCGAGGATAAAGTAAGAGATCTAGAAAGAGAGAAACAACAACTTGAAGTCTTAGTATTTGATAAGAATGATGAAATCACAAGGCTGACTAGAATTCAACAAAACCTGTCAGATCAACTAGGTTATGCACATCATGAAGCAAATCTGAAAGATGGTGAGAATCAAGCATTGAAACTTGAAGTATCAAGGTTGACCAATGAACTTGAAATAGAGAATAAATCCAAAGAAACACTGAAGAAGAGTTATGAAGCATCAAAGATGTTGGATGAGCAACTGAACACAAGACGACCCAACAAAGATGTCCTCTCAAGGTGATGATGGAACTTGGAATACCATATCTACAAATTAGATAATTGAGAATAAATGAGGCAATTTGTTTTCTAATTACTGTGGTCATTGGGACTACTTCAATCCATTTTGTGAAATACTTTGTCACAATGATAATGAACTTGTGTCCATTTGATGAGGAAGGATGGATTTTTCCTACTAAATCAAGTCTTCACTGATAGAAAGGCCAAGATGTCGTAAATGGTTGTAGCTCCTGTGTTGGTGCATGGATAAGATTGCCATGAATTTGGCACTTAGGACATTTCTTTGCAAATTGATAAGTTATTTTTCCATTGTTGGATAATAATATCCCACTCTCAGAAGTTTTTTTGCTAGAGTAGGACCACTTGAATGCATGCCATATATACCCTTGTGAAGCTCGTGTAAAGCAGAGTCAGATTCATTATGATCAAGGCAACAAAAAAGAGTACCATCTAGACCTCGATGATAAAGTGTGTTAGTGGTTAGGGTATAACGAGCGGCTTGCCAGATAAAGTTGCATTTTTTATTATGAGATAGGTCAATGGGTAGGGTATTGGTTTTAAGATATTCATAGATTGTTTCGTAAAAAGGAGTCTAAACTGATGAAGGCATAGATAATGTGGGATGCATAATTGTCATAGGCTGGGGAAAACAAAACTTGCTCTACCAGGAACTCATAACGACTCTATTGCTCTAGAATTTATAGTACTGAAGTGATAGTAGCCATTGCATCGGCCACTCTGTTGTCCAACATTGGTATTTTCTCGAAGGTGATATGTACAAAGTACTATTTGAAGTCATCCACCATTCTTTTGTATGGTAGCAGCTTGTCATCCTTTGTCAGATATTCATTGTTGATCTGATTTATAACCATTTGGGAATCTCCATAGACTTTCAATTTCGTGATTCTCCATTCCACAACCATTTTGAGTCCTATGACCAGGGCTTCATACTCAACAATGTTATTTGTGCATGGAAACATGAGTCTATATGATCATGGAATGGTGTGTCCTTCAAGGGTGATGAACAAGATGCGAACACCGGAGCCATGTTGAGTACAGGAACCGTCAAAGTACAGGGTCCATTGCTTGAGTGCAACACTAAGGACATCCCTGTCTAGAAATTCTACCTTCATTGGTTGCTTATCTAGTAGTGGTGCTTCAGCTAATTGATCTACAATTACTTGTCCCTTGATATCCTGACACTCTGTGTATTAGATATCAAACTCATTGAGAATCATGACCCATTTAGCCAGTCGGTCTATGAGATCTGCTTTGCTCAGTAAATACTTGAGAGGATCAATGTTTTCTACGAACTTGATTGTGTGAGCTAGCATGTAATGTCAAAACTTTTGAGAGGCGAATACTATAGCTAAACAAGCCTTCTTAATGAATGTGTAATTTAGCTCATATCCTTTTAATGTTCTACTGATATAATATATAGCTCATTCCTTGACTTCTTTCTCTTTGTGTGCTAACAATGCCCCCAATGACACGTTTGTTGTTGATATGTAAAGAATGAGGGGCTTTCCTGCTATCGGTGGTACCAGAACTGGTGGATTCATTAGATATTGCTTGATTTGATAGAAAGATTCTGCACACTTGGCTTCCCATCTGAATGGTATGTTTTCATGTAGTAGATGATTGAATGGTAGACTTTTATCTACTAGTTGGGCTATGAATCGCCTGATTGACTGTAGTCGTCCCTGTAGAGATCTGAGTTGACTAATGTTCCTAGGAGGTGGCATCTCCATGATGGCATGTACCTTCGCTAGATCTACTTCAATGCCTTTTGCTAACATAATGTAGACTAATAATTTTCCTGATGTCACCCCGAAGACACACTTCTTAGGGTTTAGCCTGACTTGGAATTTCTCCAATCTTTGAAAGATTTTATCTAATATGCCTAGATGTTTTGTCTGGGTGAATGAATTAGCCAGTAAATCATCCACATAGTCCTTTATGAAGGTATGCATCATATCATGAAATATTATCGCCATTTCTCTTTGATAAGTTGCCCCAACATTCTTTAGGCCAAAAGGCATGACATTCCAGCAATACGTTCCCCATGGATAGGTGAGCATTGTTTTATCTTGATCCTCTTGATCTATATTGATTTTATTATAGAAAGAGAAATTGTCCATTAATGAGATCATTACATTGTCCATTGTGAGGTCTACAATTATGTCGATGCTGGGCAAAGGAAAGTCATCCTTTGGACAAGCTTTGTTGACATCTCAAAAATCTATGCATATTTTGATGCTTCCATCTGGTTTAGAAACTGGTACAATGTTTGAAATCCATTCAACATAGTATATAGGTCGAATGAATCCGACGTCTAATAACTTCTTTAGTTCATCTTTGACCATTAATGCTACATGTGGATTCATCTTTCTTAACTTTTGTTTGACTGGCTTAGCTCTTGGAGCAATAGATTAATGATTAATGATTAAGTTTTGATCTATTCTAGGCATATTAGCATAGGACCAACCAAAATTGATTTTCTTTTGTTTGAAAAATCTGATAAACTCTAGTTTTTCCTCTTCTGTCAGTGATTCTGCTAGGTGTATGTTTTTAGTTGTTTCTTCTATATCAATGTTGATTGATTGAGTGGGCTCAATAAATATGGTTTATCTCTCTTGATAGTATTTAGGAAGAGTGTCAATTCTCCCATCCTTAGGAGCATTAAAATGGTTTTGACCCTTAGATGCATCCTTTATTTTGACTTTTTTGTGATCTAGTGCTGCCATCGACTAGTTTTCATCATTAGATCCTTTATTTCTTTCATTTTTGTGACTGAGAGACTTGGCACCCTCCCGATTGAAGATATCGTTATTTTGTTTGCTGGTAGATCTCATTTCTGGGTTGACTGTATGTAGGTAATAGACAATGGATTCATCATTAGGAAAATAGGTATGTCATGGTGTTCAAGTTCATCCCAGTCTATCAAATCAGGAAAGACAAGCGGTAAAGAGTCATTTGGTGGGTCGAGGTCAGTTGCAGTAAGTATCATGATAAAGGTATTGTTAGATTTGTTTGGTATGTTGTTTAAGTTAATGATATTGTCAAGGTCTTCAATGGTATTATCTTCTATGTAGACTTTGTTGTAGTGTCGTTTCTCATTTTTCTTAGCTTCGTAGATATGTTGTGGAGCAAATTCAAGTAATCTAGGGTTTGTTCCTTGTCCTTCTTGAGAAAGGGGTGTATGTATAGCACCTTCGGGGACATCTTCGATAATATTTGAACAACTACCCCATTCATAGTCATTATAATTAGTATTGTTTTAGAAGTATTGTCCTAGAGTCTTTCAGTGTTGGTAACAGGTATGTAGTAGGGTGAAAAGAGATCCTTCATAATTGTTACTAGTCTTGTAGTTTTTTCGGATTCTGAATCAGAGCCTACTTGTACCCTTTGGATTTTTTCATAGACTATTTCTCCTTGGGGAGTAGTGATTTCTTCAAGAGGTGCTTTCACCTTGTTTTGAATAGGTTCGTGAATATGGTGTACTTCCTCATAAGATGCTTCATCCTTTTGAAGGATTAGTTCCTCTTGTCGTTTCTCTTTTTCTTGGTGTTCTCACTCTTTGCTTATTGTTTCTGTTGCTTGGTGTAGTGCCTCTTGCCATGAGTCCTTGTTGCATTTCTTATTTACTTTCCACTGAGGTTTTTGATATTTATTTTGTTTTTTCCTTGGGGGTATGTTGTGTCCATATCCCAATCTTGTTTTGTCTTGAGAAAATTATGAAGGAGGGTCTAGTGGTTCTGTAATGCCTTCTTGATGCTTGCCTATAGGTCCTTTTCCATTGTATCCCATCTGTTGCATGATTAGGAATCCTTTTCCATATTGTTGTGTTGGTATGGCTATCTCTGGAGTAGCAACTCTGACTTCTCCCTCATCCTTGTATAGCCAAGTAAGGATGTCTTTCTCTTCTAATTCATGTACTAGTGTTCCCAATTGAAAAAAATTTCCATCAAACTTGGTGATGGGTTGTGTTTCATGATTTGTCAATGCAAAAGGTTGTCCATGATATTTTGGTGATGCTGGCAATTTGGATAGACACATGGGTTCAAAAGAGTATTCTCCCATGCCTTGCTCTTTGATTTTAATCTTTTGTTTGAAATCCATGAATAAAAATTTGAGCTTTTCTTGATGATGATCTAGTGTTGAGGAAGTTGAAGCTTCCCTGTTGTGTGGAACCAGGCTATCTTGAGCTTTTCCCATAGCATTGCAATGTTGAAAGGGGTTATTATAAGTAGAGATGGAAATCTCCTATCCATTAAATGGGAAATTTGACACACTGATGATAGGTTGAAGGTACTGCTTGCATTTCATGTATCTAAGAACGACCCAACAAAATATTGTATGTTGAGTCTATGTCTAAGAATTGGCACATAGTGTCTCTTTGTATCGGTCCTACCTGAATAGGCAGTATCATTGTTCCCTTGGATGATCTTTCTTCATCATCATATGCCTTGATTGTGATCTTTTTGTGTGGATCAATAGACTTCTTAGAGAATCCTAATTCATGGATAAGTTTTAAGGTACAAATATTGAGACCAGTCCTCCATCTATTAATACTCTTTTAACTCGATGCTTGTAGACTAAGACTTCAATATTAAGGGGAGTATTATGTGGATGACTCAAAGAGATATTATCATGTTTGGAAAAGGTAAGATTATGAGGCCCTATTATATGAGCCACCATGGCTTAGAATTTATTAACATCCAGATCTTGAGGCACATTTGTTTCAATGAGTGCTTGTTCTAAGATGTCCTTATGTTTTGGAAATTTTTTGAGTAACTTGAGTATGTATATCTGAGAAGGAGTTCTCTGTAGTTGATCTACCAAATCATATTGAGTCTTGGGGATAGTGGTTGATGTTGATGTATGCCCTTTTAAGACATATTTTTGAGCTCTGGTTGTCACATTTATTGATGTATGGTCTTGTTTGTCTGTGATCTTTATGACATTTATTTGATTATCACCGGGTGATATGTGATTGATAGTGTTGTCATATAGATGATTTATGCTATCTCCCCGTGTATCGTTTGATGATGAAGCTCCTTCCTTGTAATTCGAAAGAGGATTTTTAAAGGCGTCATGAACACCATTCATTTTGAGACCATCAACTGTTAAATCACCCCTATCAATCATATCTTGAACAATATTTTTAATCCTCATGCAATCATTTGTGTGATGTCATTTGCTTCGATAAAAAACATAGAAATGCAAGTCATTCCACCAAGCTGGTTTGATCTATGGTTTGAAGTTGTTTATGGCTGGCAATGTGATAATCTTGTTTGCCAGGAGTTCACGGAATTCTAATTCTAAGGATTGGCCCAATGGTGTGTATATGGGTCTATTTGGGAAATTGTTGGTGTTAACTCTTTGATTTGTATTAGTCCCTCGATTAGTATTGTTGCCTTGGGTATTGTTGTTGGTTTGGGTATTGTTGTTGGTGTTTGAATTTGAAATTCCCTGATTGGTATTTTGCGGATAAGTGTTAGTGCCTTGGTTAACACTTTTTTAAAAGAAAATTAGCTTGAAGATTACCTAATAAAGCCAATACTGGTTGGTTGGACTTCATATCATTAGCATTAGTTCCTCCCTCATTAACAACATTTTTGTTTCTAGTCCAGAACCTAGATTTGTCTAAAGTGTTGTTGTTGTTTTGGTTATTAAAGTAAGTGTTGGATGAATTATTTCCTTCTTTAAAGAACTTCAATGTTCCTTTCTTGATGCATGCTTCCTCTACTTGGATTTTGTTTTCGATCAACTTGGCGAAAGATGGTATGCACTAGAGCTTGAGCTTGAGTAGATAACTCATCTCACTTGTTAGATTGTTGATAAAGATCTCCATTTTTTCCTTTTCAAGTACATCTCGAGGATATCTTGAAACCATATGTCTCCAACATTGAAGAAACACCATGAATGTTTCATTGTTTTTTTGTTTGGTATTACATACATCCAACATGGTGATGGCGTGTTGAATATTATAGGAGTATTGCATGATAAATTTATTTACCAACTCATTAAAGGATCTGATGGGAGGTGTAAGTTTAGACAACCACTCCATTGTTTTCCCTCCCAAACTTCTTGGGAATAGCCTTATCAAATAAGTATAATCATGAGCAAATTCAAGGCTTATGGTACAAAATTCCCAAACTTGATCACGGGGATCACTTTTACCATCGTATTTATCATATTTGGGTATATCTTAATTTAGGAGATAAGGTATCATGTTTAATTTCCTATCAAAGGGGTAAGGACAAATTTCATCCAAGGAGTATTGTATGGTGGTCCCCTGTTGCATGTCTTGCATTTGCCTTTGTAGCATTTGAATTTGTTGCATAAGAGAAACCATAGGTGCATTTGTTTGCCAAGGGAAAGGTTCTTCCCTTTCATTATCCATAGTCCAGGCATGGTTGTGTTCAGGTATGTTATGTTGTTTAGGTATGTTATTTTGTTCAAGTATGTTTTTAGGGTCACACATTTCTTATTCTCTCTATTGTACTTCATAAGCGTAATTTCGAGTTCTTGTCCTGAAGATTTGTTCATCGACCTTCCCTAAGTTTTTAGTATCGAAGTCTTCAGGAAGTATAACTCCTTTTCTTGTTAACATGAGCATATATTTTTATTTGTCAGCTTCTATGAGTCTCTCAATAAGCTTTTGGAACGAGGGGTTTTCTTGACATTCTTGGAGAAGTTCCTCAGTGATCTTTGTATCTCCCAGATCAGTATAATCAAAATGGTTTGATAATCTATGACCCATACTAGACTCTGGTGGTGGTTCACTTTGCTTGTTTCCTTGAGAGCGAGTAACATCAAACATCTAATAGAAGCTTTCTGTGAAAAAGGGGATAAAATCTGCTTCTACTTGTTCAGGGGTTGGTGGTTCGGGTCGAGCTATGTTATAAGTGATGTAGAATTGTGGGAATAAAGTGGAATTAAGCTTTCCTCCATGATTCAAGCATTGGTCGAATGCTTCTTTCTGAATATAAGTTGTGCTTCTTAAGGGTTATTTGTCAAACTCGTTTGATTTTCCTTGAAGATATAATCGCATATAGTGCAAGAATGCACAATGTGATTTAAAAAGTTGGCAATTTATATATAGAAACTTATTCCTTTTGACAAGTTTTTAAGAACTAGGTTGTCTCTTCTTCAACTCAGTTTTATGATGAAGACTTGTTCTTCTCAAAATATGAGGAGTGGTCATACATGAATGACCAATGGTTTCCTTCAATGTTTGGATTGAGATACTTTGTTTGAAAAACTCAAGCTTACTTTATCAAGTAGAGGTTTAGATTAACCCCCACAATAAAGTGTGTCAAATGATATGGATAAGTGTCTCCTGATATGGAAACTCGATTTGAAAATTTAAAGTTTAAACTCGGTATGTTGTTTATTTGATAGAATCTATTTAGATGGCGGATCTTTTGATCAATGTGATGGTACTACCTGATTTTGATTGGATGAAGTATTTATCTCTAGCTAGTTTTAGATTCGACAATTTTGCTGTAAGGATGCTTGCTTGATTTTTGGAATATTTTTCTCTAATGATTTGGTTTAAATTTTGACTGGTGAGTTCAACAAAAGGTCCAAAAGGGTACTCAAGAAGTTTGATAAATTTTTCTAAAAGGTCTGATTTGCTCTCTGGTTTTCTAAATTTTAACCATGCACTAGGCTAGAGACCATATGCGCTAAGTTATGATCCAGATGTGCTACACAAAGTTCCCTATGCGCTAAGCTACCTATGTTACGCGCTAACTTAGAATTTTGAGATTTGTTTTGACTGGGATGATTACGCGCTATTATGTCCTGAATATGCGCTAAAGTATAGACTAAAAATGCTACGTTTTTCTCCCGATGCGCTAGGCTAATGCTCTAAAGCGCTAATATAGTATCCAAAGGTGCTAGTGAAATGTTTATCAGTACGACAACTGTTATGCACTAGCTTGAGTGATAAAAGCACTAATATTTGGTTTCTACGCGCTAAAGAATGTTTTAGATGCGCTAAGAAGTTTCTCTTATGCACTAAACTGCTTTGATTTCTTTGGTTTTGGCTTTTTTTGGAATTTTCAACACTTACTTGTTTTTGATGGATGATTTTATAAAAACATAATTTGAAAACACAACATGAAAGAGATAACCAATTTTGCCTATGCTAAATAGATAGAGTATGTTCTGTGAGGATGTGTTCAAATCCCCAATGTTTTCACATGTTTGGACACAAAGAAGACAAATCAGACAGACTATTTATTCAAGGGTCATCAACAATACCATATCCCACTATTCTCAATACTTCATCAATTCAAATAGTCATGTCACCCCCTAAGGGGAGCCCATTTTTTTGCTTTTTTATAGAAATTAACCTAAAGTGAATTGCTTCACAATTGGGTAGTTATCTTGGGAGATATATGGTGAGTAATATTGGGGGTGGATTCTTCCCCACCCTTGCACTATGATATTGAAGATGTTTGGATACTGACTTGACTCAAGATTTCTATTGATAAGGTTCGTAATTAGGCTTCATGTTTGGTCTTCAGTGATAAACTCCCTCGAGAGGCTTCCCAACCTTTGGAACAAAGGCTTTATGTATCTTAAAGATATTGGGGGAAGGCTAATCACTGAGAAAACCCATTGAAGGGACTTTTGTCAACCTCCACTTTTGATTATGGTGGGTTGGAAAACTTGGTGATAAATTCATTTCCCACTTTGGTCATTCCCCTCTCACCGACCATTTAAATGGCACTCTAAGAGCAACTCAGGAGGGCAGGCCTGCTAAAGGAATTAAGTACTTGAAATGAAGAAAGCATAAGAGTGGTTTGGATTTTTGATCACCCAATTAAGGGGAGAGCATATACCTTCCACTTTCGAGACAAAGCACTCAAGTTTGTTTTAACCTTTCAAAGCAGTGATTTGTTAACCTCTATTTGAAGATTTTGCTCCAACAAACATGGGGTTCATTTTAACCTTTCATAAAAAAAGTGTGCATTTTCAACATTATCTTTGAATCAAGCTTGGTCAACAAAATAAATGGTGATTTGGTCAACAAAAATTCAAAGTCGATAGGGGAAGATCTTCCCTCTTTTCTTTGCCTAAAATTAAAGATGAAGTTATTTTACCTTTACAAAAATAAAATTGATCCTTTTAGACACCAAAGGAAGGCGAGGTTCATTTTAAGCTTTGCAGAAAGTAAGTTTGGTTGTTCTTTTTATAGCATCCAAAATCAAGTGTATTCTCTCTAATCTTGCAAGAAAGCAAAAAGTGATTTTTGTTGTTCTTTTTACTTTGCAATAAAGAAAGATGAATTTTCTTTTTATGCACCAAAAGGAAGTCTGATGTTTATCTTATGTACTCCAAAATGAAATGTAAGGTTTATTTTAACTTTGCATAAAAGGGAGAGTGAATTCTTTTTAACCAACTTTTTAAGAAAGTAAAAAATAATAATTTTAAAGCTTCTAAACTAACTCCTTCCCCTGCACAAAAAGATTAAAAACCTACACATAGTCAGTGATGAAATGTTAGTGTGGGCTTACACAATCCTAAATAATTTTCCTCGGTTACAATTTTTTTTGCTTTTCCTGCTAACTCTATGTGATACACTGCTACACGAATGTGCTACATAAATGAATAGAAGCGCTATAGAATAAACCCTATGCACTAAGATGATCCCTAGATGTGCTAGACTGATGCTCTAATGCGTTGTGATTTTACTGTTACTGGTAAAACCATTATGCACTAGTCTAATTACTCAATGTGCTAAGGTTAGGGTCTAATGCGCTAAACTGTGAGCAATATGCGCTAAGAAATGGTTTTTATGCACGAAAGAAGGACTCCAATGCACTAACTCAGCTTTTCCGTGTACATGCAATATCACTCCTGCATCAAAAACAATTTTACTTATGGGGTTATACCCCACAGTGGGTGCCAAAAATGTGTGCTGGAAAAGTGGTGCAATGAAATGGAAATTTTGGTTTCTAAACAAGTCCACACACTAATGGAACTTTTGGTGCAAGTTATGGAGCTATGTTGAATAGTTCAACTTCCCAAGGGACATTCCATTATTCTCTATCTCGGAGGATCCCTCAAGCCAATTCCTTTGCTCTCAGATCACTAAGCAAAGTGACTTAGGAATGACAACTATGAGAACAAGGGATATTGATCAACTTAATATGAATGCATTCCTAGTTATGCATGACATTAAATCTATTATGAATTAAACTAGCATGGATATGATGATAAGATAAAAGATTAGTAAAATCTATCCTAACATGATATACTAGTCTAATATGAGTATTCTATGATAATAGAAATGCTTTTAAAAATGCTTATTAATATGATTTCTATTCAAAGAGAGGCTAAATGCTTGATTTAAAATGATTATGTTAGATGCTTAGTAAAATTTCTATAAGTTTTATACTAAAGACTTGGATATGAAAATAAGAGAAGGAGGACTCTTTTTATAGGTAAAACAGGGCAATGGATGGTCAAGATTGGATAATCTTATGAAGGGCTAGGATTGAAAGTTAGCAATCCATGTTTACAATTCTCACCAATGAAATGGTGACAATTGTCAACAAGATACTACTTGAGAGGAGATGTATGAAGCATTCAATTCTTGAGAAGGCCTCATGGTTAATTTAGGAGGTAACGGTTAAGGTTAGGTTAAGGTTATCCATTGTATAAAGGTTTTATCCAAAAGATAAACTCTTGTGCAAGGATTAAATGAATAACCATGGTCAAAGAAATGAATACTTGATGAGGCCCTTGGGTTAGATAAACATTGAGTTAGAGAGAAAGTCTCTAATCATGCAAGGAGGTTTAGTTAAGCATTAATGTTTTGGAAGACTTTCAATGTTAACTTGTTGAAGACATAAAGCCTTTAATGGTTTTCAAAGACTTTGAAGGTTTGAGAAGTGACTTCCCTTTGCTTAGGGCATGACAATATTTAGGAGATGGGTTAGGCTAATTTAGAAGTGATTAGAAGAATCTAGAAGGGGTTTAAGGAGGCAAGTGGGAGATGTAGGAAAATGCAAGTGGGGGATTTAAATAAATAAATTAGATTTATTTATTTGCAATGAAAAATTTAATTAAATATAAATTTAATTAAAAGGGGAGAAAGGGGAATTAATTAAATAAAGTAATTTATTTAATTAAAGGCTATGAAAGACTTACGTGAACTTAATTAAATAAATTGAGTAATTCATTTAATTAAATAGATGAATGTGAATAATTTAATTAAATAATATTTAATTAAATAGATGAATGAGGTTAAAATGAATATTAAATATTCACTTAGGAAGGTGGTCATTTTATACGTCTACACCTACACATGTAGGAAGGCCAAAAGCCTAGAGCTCACTGCTCAACAACAAAATGGAGTCCCACTGACTACAAATGGATGGTTAGATCCAATAACAATGTACTACTTCAAAATAACATCTGCAATGTTGGATTTAATACTGGTTTAGGCTTTGTTAGATACCTCTGTCATAAACCGTGCTTCGCTCTTCTCTTCTCTTATTCGCTCATAAGATAATTACATCAAAATGCATATATAGTTCATTCACTATGATAACCTATCACATCTCATATATCGCTTCCTTAAATTATCTAAATACATTTTATAATGACCTACAAGATGTCATACATATATGAGTCTTTACAATACATCATGCCAGCTATACAAATATAATTACAATACAAAACAATATTATCTTGAGTCAGCTTAGAGTGCCGGTATGATCTGCTCTCGGTGTAGACTGGATGCCAATGTGAATAAACTTGTAGTGCCTGTCGGTCCCGATAGATGATGTCTGTTGCCGGTGTAACCTATGAACCATGTTACCAGTTGGTTGCCATCAATGACAACATCAACTATTCTCATCTAAGTGTATAATGCCAACATGCCAATCTCCAAGGACGGGTCAAAGTTTGGTTTCCATTTTTATAGTGAGAGGTAGTTTGAAGAACTAAAAATCCAGGGTCCCTCCATGAGGACATGAGCCAGATCGACTTGATTTGTGAAGCTGAAGAGAAAAATTCAATTGGCCATGGTACTAGAAGAGACATTCCCTTTCAACTTCCAATTAGAGGATACCCATTTTTTCACCAAGTCAAGCAGTGGATGAAAAGCCATAAACTTACCCAGCAAGGATAGGCTTAGTTCACTAATAGCTGTGTTGACCAAAACATGAGTGACTTCAACTTTATTCTTACTAAAAAACACATTTTGTTAGGGAAGAAATACCTTTTATAACATTCACCATTTTTGCAAAGCTTTCACCTGTAAGTTTATCTACATAAGTCCCCGATTCCAGTTCTGTAAAAACATAATGATTGTACTAAGAAGCATGAATGTGAAATGACGAATGTGCTACCTGAGGCTCTTCTGAAAATGAGGAATCAACACATGGGCCATGAGAAAGGGGACCCAAATGGGTCCCTTTCCTAGCCATAGGCATTACATTCCCCATCCCCCAAGGAGGGAAAGGACATAGAGATCTAAGGGAATAGGGGAATAGGCTCAGAAAATGGGAGGGAAGTTAGGGACCCGCCATGGAAGTTGTAGAGCGAAACACTATTATAAACATACTTAAAAATTGTTTACATTTAATATTTTTAATAATTATAAAAAAAATATTTTTTAAATTGTGAAGCTAAATAATTTTTCACCATTGTAGATAAAAAAAATTAAGAACATTTAAATCTTTGAATCTTATCAATTTGGCCACAAGATTTTTTTGTACAACAATCAAGATTATTTACTAACATTCTTCCTTTCCACCTTGGCACTTTATATTTAAAAAATAAAAAATAATATGTTTTTCTATCAAGGGTTATTTTTTAATGGCCAATAAGTGTGTCCTTGACTAGCATTAATTTCACTTACATCAACAACTTCTAGGTTTACATTTTCTATCAATTTTACCAAACCTTGATCTCTTCCTAACTTGGCTATTTGAACTTTAATATCATACTTATTTTAATAATTTGAATATATTTCTTAGAACCTCTTTTGCAATCAAGAATATATCTTACAATGACGTGTATAATTATTGACAATGGAAATGGTAGAGAAGAGGTACATACAATAAATTTAATTGCAAACCATCACAAAATGGTTATGGAGCTTTAACCTAAAATTCCGCTTAAATAAGGAGATAGAACAGAGATTTTAAGAGGAAAATGAGCAATAGGGAAGCAAAATAATATGGTGGGTGGGTTCGAGGCCCCTACTCTCTCTCTCTCTCTCTCTCTCTCTCTCTCTCTCTCTCTCTCTCTCTCTCTCTCTCTCTCTCTCTCTCTCTCTCTCTCTCTCTCTCTCTCTCTCTCTCTCTCTCTCTCTCCCTCTCTCTCTCTCTCTCTATATATATATATATATGAGTGTGTGTGTGTATATACGTGTGCATATGTGTATATATATACATATACATATACAAATACACATGCACATACACATACACATACACATACACATACACATACACATACACATACACATACATATATAATGGAATATCAAGAATGTAATATAAGACATATTAATATACTAGATTTTATCTACAATCATATGCTATACTATTTATTGTTCATTGATTTCTTGTTATGATTACCCCTTATACCTTGTCTGATTTTACATTCTTGCCTAACCTATGATTCCTCTCATGTTACTAAGTTTAGGGTATAAATATAACATATAGAGAATACTTAGGGCATAAAACTCTAGTATATGCTCCCCTACTTTTCTTGATAACAATAAGATGTTTAGATACTTTAATAGCAATTAAGCATGTCTTATACTTCTTTATAGCCTTGACCAAGGAATATGCATACATCTCCACTATTGAATACTTTAGTTTTGATCCTAGAAAGGATTTTTTAAATAATCCAATTGTATACTCCTACTAGTTTTTGTTCTTTTATAATAACACAACTATATTGTAGAAAGAAGAAAAAAAAGTTGGAAAGGCTTGTAATAGTGAGGAATAATAATATGTTGCTCCCTTGATAGTATACCTAATCCCAAAAAATGCCTCTAATTTTTTCTTAGATTTCCACATGATAGTTTTTCCTTTCTTTGGCATGTTGGAGATTGGCTTGGTTTTGTTTGCAAAGTTTAGCGCAAATTTCCTCTAAGATTTTATCTACCTAGAATAGGATTGAACTCCTTTCACTATTTTGTATTTAGGAATGAGGTCAATCACTTTGGCCCTTTATGAATCAATCTTAAGTTCATCCTTGGATATAATATTTCCCAATAGTACACTTCCTATAGTGGTCCTTTCTATTCTTTGAATAATTATCTATATATAATATGGAAAGATAGCCATTATCACATCAATTACACCTACAAGTGCAATTTCATTTGCTCTTTGAAATGATGACCCTACTTCTTGAGTCTATATGACATTCTCACATGAATATATGTTCTCCAAGGACATGTAAAGCTATTTTATGCAATTGAAACTTTCTAAACACAAATTGGTTATATACTTAGAATCTATACATCATTAACATTAATTAAGACTGTCACCTCTTATAACAAATATCTATAATAGTTGGGAATTTTTGAAAATGAGTGGGAGTGGGAGAAGGTTATAGGGAATTAGGTTCGAAGACTCATGCAAATCAGAAGCTTGGTGGTTTGGATGAAGGACAAAATGATGTTGATACTGAGGATGGGGACCCATATATTCAATGCATGTTTAAAAAAATTCGTGGGGGCCCAAGTGGTGGATCTTTAGTGCCCTGCATATTTGACCTCCTTCTTGGGGAGGGAGTGGAGGGTATAGATGGAGTCTAGGTTAACCCTACTCTAGATCTCAAGTCAATTGATCTTAATTAGAAGGATCGTGAGAGTCTCGAGGGTCCTCTTAAAAATAACATGATTGCTAGAGATTTAAAGAAGAAACCTAAGCAGCGGTCTTCTATTTTTTAGATCAAAAGTTTGGGGAAATCTTGTTTTCCACTAGTCAGTAATACTTTGGATCCTAGTGCAGGAAGGTTTGCCATCTCTATTCCAGATCCAATCATTGAACTCAATATTTCTCTTATGGATTTATCTCTAGTGGGTCAATTTATGGGTCCTAGAACCAATATTGAGACTATTAGGGATTTTGCTAAAAAGAAGTGGAAGTAGAAGGGCTAGGTCGACATTTCTGCAATGTAGAAGGGATTATTTTCCTTTTCCTTCTTATCAAAAGAATATATCTCTACAGTCTTAGTGGGTGGATATTTAGTGTTTGATAATTTGTCTTTGTCTCTTATGAAATGGTCCCACAATCTGGACCTTTCGAACTCTATCTTTTAATCTATCCTAGTTTGGGCTAGACTCCTAGGTCTGCTTTTGGAATATTAGAATGGAGATGTTTTTTCATGGGATAGAAAGTTCCTTTGGGGAGCTTTTATCTATTGATTCTATGATAGTTTCTTGTAAGAAACTAGTTTTTTCTAGAATTTGTGTTGTGGTAGTCTACTCGTCTAACCTCCCCTCCTTTGTTGACACTGATTCCAAACTCAGGAAATGAGTTCAACCCATAGAGTTTGAATCTCTTCCCTTTGTATGTTTCAACTATAAAAAATATTGGCATTAGGCTGAGAAATTTCCTCTTCGAGCTTAAAATCCCGAGGCTCAAAAGGCACCTCTAAAGGCCAAGATTTGGAAAGATAAAACCTTAGTGGGGGGCAGATTACAAGTAAAATCTAGGATCATGGTCCAGAATAGGATAATGACGAAGAGAAGCACTTTCCAACTCTTCAAGATTCAAAAATTGAAGGAGCTCTAGATGGTGGATAGAAAATGTTAGGCTAGGAAGTACAAGAACTTATTTATCAAGATTCTATGAACATTAATATGAACGTTCAGTTACAAGAAGGAAAGAAAATGGAAAACATGGTTTTTAATCTTGATAATAGAATTTATGTTCAGCTAAGCAATGGTGCAAGGGAAATAAATGGGTCTAATCGAGTGTTTGTTGTCCCGACGATTTGCACTAATGTGACACAAATTGTAGATATGGTTCAATCCACTTTTATGTTTATCTCCTGTTTAAAATTCTTAGGGGAGTGCAAAATTTTTTTCTTTAGGAAGCAAAGAATCTAGGGAGGAGCAACCAAACGCTCTTGTTGTTATAAACCAGAATATGGAACAACTGAGCTTAGATAGGAAATTGATCCAAAAGAATATTAAGGTTAGAGGGGTATATTTTAGTAAAGAAAATCAACATTTAGAGGATTTTGATATAGATGGAGAGAGGCCTTTTATTACGGTGGAGAAGAAAAAAGGCAATAAATTGAATACGGCTTCTGGCATTTCCACTAGAAACAAAGAAAAGGTGGATTATGGAGCCAACAAGACTACAGTGGGAAGGAAATTGACTAAATAGTACAAGGAACAATAATTCCTTCAAAATATTGCTGATGGGACCTAGAGAACCATCATGGAAATCTGCTCCCCTGGTAAGAAATGAAGATCATGCCATGGAACTTGAGAGGGCTTAATACCTCTCATAAACAAGATATTTTTATAATTTTGTTAGGGAGCACAAACTTGATATTATGTTAGTTTAGGAGACTAAAATGCCAAAGGAAAAAGTCAAAAGAATTAAACCTTTTAAGCATTGTTATGTTTTTGGTGTTAGTTTCGAAGGCGCTTCAGGTGGCATGGTTACATTTTAGAACTATAACTACATTCAAGGTAACATAATTTGTCAAGACTCTAATCATGTGGATTCTAGATTCACTCACATCAAAGATGATTTCTCTTCTATTTTGTCAAACATTTATGCTCCTAACAATAAAAATGCTAGATTTTTTTTTGGAACAAGCTTGTTGCTTTCAGAAAACTCCTCCCTAAGGAGAATTGTATCATTATGGGGGATTTCAATTCTCCTCTTTATGAAGTGGATAAGTTTGGTGGATCTCACATTCATTTGGACAGTAAGTTGTGTTAGTGTAGGTTATTTATATTTATTTTTCCTACACATTATTAAGCATACTTAGGTTAATAAGGGGAATAGTTTATATGAGGACAATTGGTATAGTCCTACACTTACATGTGCCATTCACTCTCTTTTGGACTCATTTTCCACCTCCCCATAACATTTGGTTTGTCCCTACCTGAGTTGGTTTGCCACATATTTGGCATTTTCCATGTAGGCACAACTCCCTAATTTGGTTATTTGGGAGTTATTATTCCTCTTGGAATTATGTGCCCATGTTGTGCTATCTAATAAACACTCACCTCTCCCTTATGTGCTAATACAGAGCTAACTCAAATGAGTTAATATCAACCTAGTCAACACAAGGGAGTGTTAATCCATATTGTATCTTTTGGAGTGTGATACTATCATCATTTTGTTATTGTACCATATTTCAACATTCCATCCTCTTTGTTGCTCTTGTGTAGAAGGTTTATCTTGCTTTTTCAAGTGATCCTGGGAGATTGACTCCATTACTGACTCAAACGTTGTATCAAAGATTCCAAATCCGCAAGCCCCTTCTTGAATTTGGGAGGAATTAAGCAATGACTTTTTGTTGAATGCATTTTTAGGTAAAAAGGACATCACAATCAAGTCCAGAAGGCTAAATAGATGAATTTTTATATAAAATATTTCATATTTGACTAAAAGTCAGATTCCAAGCAAATATTTCTCCCCTGCATTTAATATGGTATGATTTATTTTAAAGAAAAATGTATAATATTTTTTTCCTATATTAAAAATTTGCTATTATTCAAAATAATTAGTACGCAGGTTTTTTATTGAAAAAGTAAATATTAAATAAGCTTTTATTTTTAAAATATTTCAAGAGTTTTATATTTTTAAATTTTATTAATAAGCTTTTAATATATATATATATATATATATATATATATATATATATATATATATATATATATATATATATATATATAAAACAAAGTTTTGAAATTAAAGTCAAAGGGCTCGCTTGGGCCCATGTGGGAGCCCTCACACCCTACAAAAAGGGTTTCTTCATGGTTTGGGGTGAGGCTACTACCCCCTAAAAACTTTGTAATTTTTTTTAGTTTTTTCAAAAACAAAAAAAACACAAAATCGTACTAGCATTACCTTGACCATTACGTCATACCTATGGCCTGCAACAACTTGCCTCAGGATTTGTGCAAGGTTTTTGGCCCCACCACCAATTTTAGCAAAATTTTCAGCAGTTTCTTTGTGTTTGGTGTAACACTAAACTTATCTGCGTAGCTCTGTTTGTGGCAAAGTTTTTAAACTTGGTGGTTTCTCCAAATTAGTGCTTGTTTCAACCATTTTTAGCAGTGTCTTTGATATAGTTTACTTTGTCAAATTTGGTGGAGCGATTTTTTTCAAATTGAAGAACCCCTCTCTATTGAAGTTTTCCATTTTGAAGCTGAACTTCTGAGATATAGAGGTCTTTTTCAACATAATTTTTTTTTATTTGGGGCATAATTTTGTAGGATTCACAATGGTGGAATCATTTTTTTCTTCAAGTGATTTGGATTTTCCAAAAAGAACACTTTTTCATTAGATCTGAAGGACAATCTTGGATTTTTCAAATTCATTTAACAGACATAACTTTCATGTATGACCTCAGATCAAGGTGATTATTGTTTAGAAAGTTAATATTTTTTTAGCACTGTCTATTGGTGATTTTTTGAGGTTGTAATTCTGACATTG